>NC_090367.1:8034759-8172797 GCF_035084215.1 Heptranchias perlo | reverse complement strand
TCCCCCTCCCTCTGTCTCTCACACCCCTACCCTCCCCCCTCCCTCTGTCTCTCACCCCCTACCCTCCCCCTCCCTCTGTCTCTCACCCCCTACCCTCCCCCTCCCTCTCTCTCGACCCCCTACCCTCCCCCTCCCTCTCTCTCACCCCCTACCCTCCCCCCTCCCTCTGTCTCTCACCCCCCTACCCTCCCCCCTCCCTCTGTCTCTCACTCCCTACCCTCCCCCTCCCTCTGTCTCACACCCCCTGCCCTCCCTCCCTCTGTCTCACACCCCCTGCCCTCCCTCTCTGTCTCACACCCCCCTGCCCTCCCTCTCTGTCTCACACCCCCTGCCCCTCCCTCTCTGTCTCACACCCCCTGCCCTCCCTCTCTGTCTCACACCCCCTGCCCTCCCTCTCTGTCTCACACCCCCTGCCCTCCCTCTCTGTCTCACACCCCCTGCCCTCCCTCTCTGTCTCACACCCCCCTGCCCTCCCTCTCTGTCTCACACCCCCTGCCCTCCCTCTCTGTCTCACACCCCCTGCCCTCCCTCTCTGTCTCACACCCCCTGCCCTCCCTCTCTGTCTCACACCCCCTGCCCTCCCTCTCTGTCTCACACCCCCCTGCCCTCCCTCTCTGTCTCACACCCCCTGCCCCTCTCCTCTCTGTCTCTCTTTCACACCCCTCCGCCCTCCCTCCCTCCCTCTCTCTCTCTCTCACACACCTCCCCCGCCCTCCCCCTCGAACGCGTGACCTGTTGTATGTGGAATCACACTCACTGACCTGCCCTATATTGAACTGTCAGTTTTCATAATGCTTCTGGGCACCGCACACTGGAAATGATCGATTGGCCTTGGAAGGAGTGCAGCGCGGATTCACCAGAATGTGACCAGGGCCCCAAGGATTTGATTACTTGGAGAGATTACATAAACTAGGTTTGTCTTCCCTGGAATGCAGAAGGTTAAGGGGTGATTTGATTGATGTTTTTAGGATTTTGAAAGGAATCGATAGGGGTCGATCGAGAGAAACTTTTTCCACTGGTGAAGGAGTCGAGGACTAGGGGACATAACCTTAAAATCAGAGCCTGGCCATTCAGGAGAGAAGTTAGGAAACTTCACGCAAAGGGTGGTCAAAGTGAGGAACTCTCTCCCACAAAAAGCAGTAGATGCTAGCTCAATTAATCATTTTAAATCGGAGACCGATAGATTTTTGCTAGCCAGGTGTATTGAGGGATATGCAGTCAAGGCGGGTGGATGGAGTCAGGATACAGATCGGCCATGATCTCACTGAATGGCTCGAGGGGCTGAATGGCCTCCTCCTCAATGTGACAGTCCCGATAGCCTGAACGGGAAAAAGTTTAATATTCGCCACCTCCAAACACAAACTTGTTTGAAGGTTTTACTTTTAGCTCTCGACGGGGGGGTGGCGGGGGCTGGGCGGGCGCGCGGGGCGGAAGGGGGTGGGGGACTGAGGTTTCAGGGCTTCCAATCCGGCGTACAGTGACACTTCCAGAGTTGGCCGTCGTGCTCGGTGAGCGACCTTTGACCCCGCTAAGTTGGCCGAGCGGTGACATCTTGTGGCTTCTCTCCCCTGTTCAGATTACGTCTGTGTGCTGGATGTGGATCTGTTGGAGCTGGTGATCACCACCTGGAAAGGAAACTCGGGGGGAAAGCTGGTGAGTTATCCCACCCTCACAAGGGCACGCAGTACATGCTTCGATAAATATCTCCCCCCGCCCCCCCCCCCCTCGCCCCGACGGCCCTCCTCCCTCCCCCCCCCTCGCCCCGACGGCCTCCTCCCTCCCCCCCCCCCCTCGCCCCGACGGCCTCCTCCCCTCCCCCCCCCCCCTCGCCCCGACGGCCTCCTCCCTCCCCCCCCCCCCTCGCCCCCGACGGCCTCCTCCCTCCCCCCCCCCCCTCGCCCCGACGGCCTCCTCCCTCCCCCCCCCCCCTCGCCCCGACGGCCTCCTCCCTCCCCCCCCCCCCCTCGCCCCGACGGCCTCCTCCCTCCCCCCCCCCCTCGCCCCGACGGCCTCCTCCCTCCCCCCCCCCCTCGCCCCGACGGCCTCCTCCCTCCCCCCCCCCTCGCCCCGACGGCCTCCTCCCTCCCCCCCCCTCGCCCCGACGGCCTCCTCCCTCCCCCCCCCCCTCGCCCCGACGGCCTCCTCCCTCCCCCCCCCCCCACCCCTCGCCCCGACGGCCTCCTCCCTCCCCCCCCCCCCCCCCCCTCGCCCCGACGGCCTCCTCCCTCCCCCCCCCCCCCCCCCTCGCCCCGACGGCCTCCTCCCTCCCCCCCCCCCCTCGCCCCGACGGCCTCCTCCCTCCCCCCCCCCCCCTCGCCCCGACGGCCTCCCCCCTCGCCCCGACGGCCTCCCCCTCGCCCCGACGGCCTCCCCCCTCGCCCCGACGGCCTCCCCCCTCGCCCCGACGGCCTCCCCCCTCGCCCCGACGGCCTCCCCCTCGCCCCGACGGCCTCCCCTCGCCCCGACGGCCTCCCCCTCGCCCCGACGGCCTCCTCCCCCCCCCCCTCGCCCCGACGGCCTCCTCCCCCCCTCACCCCTCGCCCCGACGGCCTCCTCCCCCCCCCCCCCCCTCGCCCCGACGGCCTCCTCCCCCCCCCCCCCCCCTCGCCCCCGACGGCCTCCTCCCCCCCCCCCCCCCCCCTCGCCCCGACGGCCTCCTCCCCTCCCCCCCCCTCGCCCCGACGGCCTCTCCCCCCCCCCCCCCCCCTCTCGCCCCTCGCCCCGACGGCCTCTCCCCCCCCCCCCCCCTCTCGCCCCTCGCCCCGACGGCCTCCCCCCCCTCCCTCGCCCCGACGGCCTCCCCCCCCCCCCTCGCCCCGACGGCCTCCCCCTCCCCTCTCATTCCCCCGCCCCCCCCTCCCCTGTGTTTTACCTCCCCTTCACCACGGACGTGTGCTGTGGTTCGAAGTGTAGGGTGCTCCTGTGCCACACCATCCTGCCCTTCTCTCCCCTCGAGTCCGTCTCCTGCGAGCAATCTCCCGTTGGGACAGAGGTCCACCAGCACCGACAGCCCACTCTCCGCCTCCACCCGCTCCTCCGCAGGCTCTTCCACCACGAGGGCATCGCGGCTGATCAAGGTCCTGATCGCGCCGCCTTGTGGTGGGAGTGGTGCTGATATCCCCCCCCCTTCTGAAAGCTCAGCCGAGGCTCTGTAGACCGGGAAGCTCTTCTGGTCTGTCTGTCTCAGTACCACAGTGGGCAGCGCCGTCACACATTGAGACATAAGGGGGGCGGGGGCGGGAGAAACCAGTCCTGTGTTGTTTGAGGGGTGGGTAGTAACTTTACTCGACTAATCCCAGCCGCAGAGCCCACTGGAGCCGCTGGTACTCGGTGTCAACCAGAAACGGAACTTGAATGGTTCAGGTTTCCTACCGTCTGGGTCAAAGGAGCGTAAACAGGAGGGGATCGAACGTTCGAGCTGCTGGGTGAGGGGGGGGGTGGAGAGAAGGCAGCCAGGGAGGGCGAAACGCTGGGACCTGCGACGTAGGAGGCTCTTACGCCCGACGTTTTGTCTTTCCTCCAGACGCAGCCGCTGTTCGAGCTGCGCTGCTCCAATAACGTGGTGCACGTCCACACCTGCGCCGACTCCTGCGCCACGCTGGTGAACCTGATGCAGTACGTGGTAAACAGCGGTGACCTCCACCCTCCGCCGAAACAGGACAGCCCGACCGAGATCGCCGGCCAGAAGCTGCAGGTACTGATTTCTCCCCCCCCCACCCCCGCCCCATCTGTGTATTAATCTATCGTTATTTCCACCCAGGATTCTTCCTCAGGTGTCAGCCGTGGCTCAGTGGGTCATTCTCTCGCTCGCTTCGCTCTCGCGTGCTCGCTCTCTCTCCCCGGAGTCAGAAGGTCGTGGGTTCGAGCCCCACTCCCGAGACTTGAGCCCCATAATCCAGGACGACACTCCCAGTGCCGGTACTGAGGGGAGTGCTGCACTGTCGGAGGCGCCGTCTTTCGGATGAGACGTTTAAACCGAGGCCCCGTCTGCCCCTCTCAGGTGGATGTAAAAGATCCCACGGCCGCTATTGGAAGAAGAGCAGCGGGGAGTTCTCCCCGGTGTCCTGGGGCCAATATTTATCCCTCAACCAACATTACGAAAAACAGATTATCTGGTCATTATCTCATTGCTGTTTCTGGGATCTTGCTGTGCGCAAATTGACTGCTGCGTTTCCTACATTACAACAGTGACTACACTTCAAAAATACTTCATTGGTTGTAAAGCGCTTTGGGACGTCCTGAGGCCGTGAATAAATGCAAGTCTTTCTTTAGGCTCAATCCTCCCCTACGCGTCTTCTCCTGTCTCCTCATCGACCCTGGCTGCACCTTGATAGAATCTTCTAGCGCAGAAGGCGGCCATTTGGCCCATCGTGCCTGTGCCGGCTCTTTGAAAGAGCTATCCAATTAGTCCCACTCCCCCCCTGTTCTTTCCCCGGAGCTGTACAAATTTTTCCCCTTCAAGTATTTCTCCAATTCCCCTTTTGAAAGTTATTATTGAATCTGCTTCCACCGCCCTTTCAGGCAGCGCATTTCCAGATCATCACAACTCGCTGCGTGAAGAAATGTCTCCTCATCTCCCCCCCTCTGGTTCTTTTGCCGATCACCTTAAATCTGTGTTCTCTGGTCACCGACCCTCCTGCCACTGGAAACGGTTTCTCCCGATCTCCTCTATCAAAACCCTTCATGATTTTGAACACCTCGATTAAATCTCCCCTTAACCTTCTCTGCTCTAAGGAGAACAATCCCAGCTTCTCCAGTCTCTCCACATAACTGAAGTCCCTCATCCCTAATACCATTCTGGTAAATCTCCTCATTCCCCAGTACTTTCCTGAGACTGGCAGCTGGAGCTTTTGCAGTCGTACCCGCCCTGATCCAGTAGGCACGTTACCACGGATTCACCACTTACCAAGTGGGCGCCCCTCGGGTGTCAGCTGAATACTCCACAGCCTGGTCCAGGGTTACCCAGTGCGTTATTGGCCACGCATGGCGAATTGGGAATCCAGATGTGGCGAATTGCATTTCTGATGAGTAGGAGGAGGGTACCGAGACGGGGGGGGGGAATTGAGACGGGAACTCGGGGGCCCCAGACTAACCTGGAGCCTAAAACTCTGCCAGGGCTCTACTCACCCTTTGAGACAGTCCATAACCACGACTGACCGTACTAACTCGGCTTTAGACCGTGGCCATACGGTGTGTCTGAAGATATCCCGAGGAAGCAGCATGTGAGGGTGTCCGGCAACAGAGGCACTGCAATTCATATAGAACGCACAACGCAGAAACAGGCCATTCGGCCCAACTGGTCCATGCCGGTGTTTATGCTCCACACGAGCCTCCTCCCTCCCTACATCATCTCACCCTGTCAGCGTATCAATTTACTCCATTTGATCGCCTGGTGTGTTTGCACTGAACCGTAGGCACTTAACGGAGGGGGCGCGGCTGTAATCCGGCTCTGCCGCCTGCCGTGGGGGCGAGCCCGCCCACATCCCGACCGGGACCGCGTCCCGGCTGCTGATCCCGGAGCAGCAGGTGTTTAAAGGGCTGCGTGCGGACTTTGTCTTAAGTGGGCCTCACAACTTGTCTGTTACATTTGCACCATGTCCCGGGTTCATTTCTCCCCCCACTCCATGTTTTTCCTAAAGGCCGTGAGTCTTACTGGGGGGGGGGGGGTACAGTTCTTGACAGTAAGCATCATAAGATAACCTGTTTTTGGTGATGTTGGTTGAGGGATAAATATTGGTCCCAGGACAGTGGCTGTGGGATTTTACATCCACCTGAGAGGGGCAGACGGGGCCTCGGTTTAACAACCTTCTGATTCAGAGGCGAGGGCGACACCACTGAGCCAGTGGTAGGCTGGTGAGATTGGTAGGATATTTGACTACGTGGGCATCACCCGCCAAGCCTAACCCTGCCCTGTGTTCAGTTCTGGGCACCGCACATCAGGAAGGATATGTTGGCCTTGGAGGGGGTGCAGTGCAGAGTCACCAGAATGATACCGGGGCTTTTTTTTTCTTTTTTTTAATTCGTTTACGGGATGTGGGCGTCGCTGGCAAGGCCGGCATTTATTGCCCATCCCTAATTGCCCTTGAGAAGGTGGTGGTGAGCCGCCTTCTTGAACCGCTGCAGTCCGTTAAATTACGAGGACAGGTTGCAAAGACTCGGCTTGTATTCCCTTGAATGTAGAAGATTAAGGGGTGATCTAATCGAGGTGTTTAAGATGATTAAAGGATGTGGTCGGGTAGATAGAGAGAAACTATTTCCTCTGGTGGGGGGAGTCCAGAACAAGGGGGCGTAACCTTCAAATTAGAGCCAGGCCGTTCAGGGGTGATGTCAGGAAGCGTTTCTTCACACAAAGGGGAGTGGAAATCTGGAACTCTCTCCCCCAAAAAGCTGTCGAGGCCGGGGGTCAATTGAAAATTTCAAAACTGAGATTGATCGATTTTTGTTGGGTGAGGGGATTAAGGGTTACAGAACCAAGGCGGGTAGATGGAGTTAAGATACAGATCAGCCGTGATCCAATTGAATGGCGGAACAGGCTCGAGGGGCTGAATGGCCTCCTCCGATGTCCCTATGCCCTCACCCTTCCTCAATTCGCATACATTCCAGCAGAATAATGTGGGAGTTGCCCACGCGGTGCCGATGAGGGAGCTAAACTCTGCCCTTTTCATGGTGTGATTGGCTGTAACTGCCCTTTGCCGTGACAGTCTCATCAAATTGCTGAGTCCTCTTCTGCAATGTGAAGCCATGCAGCGAAACAAGGGAATCATTATCGGCAGTCCTGACATGCAGGAAAAGCCCCTGTCCCCTCGCCCTCCTCCACAATAATATATTAAAAAATTAATATTCTAAAAACGCTGCCTTTTATCATGTCAGCCGGGGGTAGCACTCTCTCCTCGGAGTCAGAAGGTCGTGGGTTCGAGCCCCCGCTCCAGCGACTTGAGCCCCATAACCCAGGCGGACTCTCCCAGTGCAGCACTGCGCTGTCGGGGGGTGTGCCGTCTTTCGGATGAGACGTTAAACCGAGGACCCCGTCTGCCCCTCTCAGGCGGACGTAAAAGATCCCACGGCCACTATTGGAAGAAGAGCAGGGGGGAGTTCTCCCCGGTGTCCGGGGGGCCAATATTTATCAGTCAACCAACATCACTTAAAAAAAAAAACAGATGACCTGGTCATTTATGACATTGCCTTTTGTGGGATCTTGCTGTGCGCAAATTTGGCTGCCGCGTTTCCTCCGAGTGGGGATTTGAACCCGCGACCTTCTGACTCGGAGGCGAAATTGCTACCGACTGTGGCTGATTTGCTTTGCATGTTTGTTTTCTTTTGAACTGGGTTGCAAATCTTGCACGATCATCTCGCCGTGACTCTGGGCGGCTGTGAAGTGCTAGGATGTGGGCAGAAGCCGAATGACGAGCTCGCAGAGGGGACACTTCGAGCAGCCCTCGGCAGCTTATTTGCAACGACAACAAAAAAAAAACCCTTGCATGGTCGTGCTTTGCAGATTTGTATTTTGAAGCCGAGGAACCCGGAGTGCAGGAAGACCCACGGTTTAAAAAGGAGTAAATTGTGCTTTGAAGGGCTTTGTTGGAGCACATAGAGAGAAACTGTTTCCTCTGGGGGCGGGGGGCAGTAACCAGAGGACACAGATTTAAGATAATTTGCCAAAAGAATCAGAGGGGAGATGAGAATTTTTTTTACGCAGCGAGTTGATCTGGAATGCGCTGCCTGAAAGGGCGGTGGAAGCAGATTCAATAATAACTTTCAAAAGGGAATTGGAGAAATACTTGAAAAGGAAAAATTTGTAGGGCTCATGGGGAAAGAGCAGGGGTGGGTGTGGGGCTAATCGGAGAGCTCTTTCAAAGAGCCGGCACCGGGCACGATGGGCCGAATGGCCGCCTCCTGTGCTGTGTGATTGTAAAAGAGACGCCTGTAGATTGTAGGAGCTGGGGAAGAGCGAGCGAGGGAGGTGAGGAGTCACGTAGCTGAGGTTCTGGGGCACAGAGCGAGTTAGAGTAAGAGTCTTGACCCTTTCCGGCTGGGCCTGACTGGATGAGGAGCAGGAACCTGGGCTGATTCCTCCCCCCCCCCCCCCCCCCCCCCACTCTAATGCAGGGGCACTGAGGCACATTGCAGCACCTTAACTTTCCCTCCTTTCCCCGCAACCCTCCTGAAGGCTCTGACTCCTCCCGGGCCGCTGGCGACCCTCCCGTACTTCGCCAGCGCGTGCTATTCGACTGTGTGGGGCACCACAGCCCAGCCCATTCCAGACCTCGCCCGACAACCACACACATGCCCCGACTGCGATCGGCCAACGCAGCATAGAACCTTCCGTGTTCCCGGCCTGCGAGGCGGGTGTCTCACCAGGCGGTGCCATTACCTACTGATACACCCAGGGAGATCGACGAACCTCTACTGATGTTAATTCAGCCATTTTGAGTTATGGGAGTCAGTAACTCTCCCCTCCCACCACCCCCCCCCCCCCCACTTCCCACCCCTCTTCCCCACACAGTCTGAGGCACTCGCTGATTGTGAATAAAATATTTTTATTTTAAAATTGCCCAGGAATAAATATCAGTGGTGGTTTAATTATTTTGCAATATTTTTTTCTTAACAACAGCAACTTTCGTTTATATAGCGCCTTGAACTAAGTAGAACGTCCCAGGAGTGTAAATCAAACAAAATTTGATACCAAATTACGTAAGGAGATATTAAGACAGGTGACCAAAAGCTTGGTCAAAGAGGTAGGTTTTAAGGAGCGTCTTAAAGGAGGAGAGAGAGGCGGAGAGGTTTAGGGAGGGAATTCCAGAGCTTAGGGCCCAGGCAGCTGAAGGCACGGCCGCCAATGGTGGAGCGATTAAAATCGGGGATGTGCAAGAGGCCAGAATTGGAGGAGCGCAGAGATCTTGGAGGGTTGTCGGGGCTGGAGGAGGTTATAGAGATAGGGAGGGGGTGAGGGCCATGGAGGGATTTGAAAACAAGGATGTGAGTTTTAAAATTGAGGCGTTCCTGGACCGGGAGCCAATGTAGGTCAGCGAGCGCAGGGGGTGATGGGTGAACGTGACTTGGTGCGAGTTAGGATACGGGGCAGCAGGGTTTTTTTTCTCAAGAGAAAGGAAGCCACGATGGTGAGACTGCAGTCCTGTCTGGAGTGTTGATGCTGATCGAGTATGGACTGCGGGGTTTATCTGCTCACAGCCCGTTCTCTACTCCCCGCACGTCACCACTGGGAGCCCGGGCGGGAGGTCGCGACCCTCCCACAGCGCCTGGGGCCTCGCACCCATTTGCTTCAGGATCTTCAGACCGTTTTTAAACTAACTCTTTCCTCTTTTGGCGCCGCACCAGCTGCCGGAGACGGCGACCTCTCTCCCACCTCGCCTCCCAGCGGAGACGGCCGAGATAAACCAGGGTGATCTGACGGACGCTCTCATCGACACCGACCGGAACCGCAGGGACTCGTGCGATGGGTCAGGTAAATTCAGGAGGGCTGAAAACAGGACAGCCTGTGGGTGGGTGTAGATCTGTGTGTGTCTGTAGATCTGTGTGTGGATGTGGGTGTGTGTCTGTGGTTGTGTGGATGTGTGTCTGTCTGTGTGGATGTGTGCGTCTGTCTGTGTGGATGTGTGCGTCTGTCTGTGTGGATGTGTGCGTCTGTCTGTGTGCGTGCGTCTGTCTGTGTGCGTGCGTCTGTCTGTGTGCGTGCGTCTGTCTGTGTGCGTGCGTCTGTCTGTGTGCGTGCGTCTGTCTGTGTGCGTGCGTCTGTCTGTGTGCGCTGTGTAGATGTGTCTATGTTCCTTTGCAACTTTCTGCTTCTATCTACGCTATTTACTGTGCCACCTAACTCAGTGTCGGCAGCAAACTTGGATATATGGCTCCCTCTTCCTTCATCCATGTCTTTTATAAATATAGTGAAAAGCTGAGGCCCCAGTACAGATCCCTGGGGGACACCACTAGTCACATCCTGCCAAATGGCGTACATTCCCATTATCCCTACTCTCGGTCTCCGACCTCCTAATCAATTCCCCACCCATGTCAGTCGGTTGCCTCCAATTCCATGCACTCTCATTTTTGTTAAGTCTTTTGTGTGGAACTTTGTTGAATGCCTTCTGGAAGTCCATATAAATAACATCCCTGATCCACCATGTTAGCGACTGCCTCAAAAACTTCAACTCGGTTTGTTAGACGTAGCTAACCCGTTACAAACACACGCTGGCTCGCTCTGACCAGCTCATATTGTCCCAAGTGCTCAGTCACCCCGAGAAGGGTGGATTGTATGGAGCACTAAACGGCCGTGTCTTTCCGGAACTTTCCATTCTTGCGTTCAGATCCAGCGTTGGCGGTGTGTTTCTCGCCGTTCCTCTGCTAACTCTTGGCGTCGTGTCCACAGGTGGGCTGCCCGTGCTCCGCCAGGACTCTCCCGTGTCCGTCTACCTCTTCCCGGGCGAGAACAACCAGGAGAAGGCCCCGCCTCGGCCCCCCTCGGCCCTCGACAGGCTGGAGGTGTACCCCTCCGAGGGCAGCGAGGCAGAGAGTGACTCCACCGACAACGACGATTTCTGCATACTGGACGCGCCGGGCATGGGAATTCCGGTGAGCCTGCCTGAAATACGAGGGACAGCCCACTCAGCACAGACTGAGGATAAAAACGGGACCCTTCAGTACAACTGAAGACAGAGGTCTTTAACATTATGAAGGGGTTCGATAGGGTAGACGGAGAGAGAGAGAGATTTCCATTTTTTGGGGGGAGACCAGAACTAGGGGCCATAAATATAAGATAGTCACTAATAAATCCAATAGGGAATTCAGGAGAAACTTCTTTACCCAGAGAGTGGTGAGAATGTGGAACTCGCTCCCACAAGGAGCAGTTGAGGCGAATAGAATAGATACATTTAAGGGGAAGCTGGATAAACACATGAGGGAGAAAGGAATAGAAGGATATGCTGATAGGGTGAGATGAAATAGGGAGGGAGGAGGCTCGTGTGGAGCATAAACACCAGCATGGACTCGATGTAACTCGTATGTATTGGGAGGGGGGCTATTGAGATATATTCATTTAATCACCAACTTTCAGTATCAAAATTCACAGGGGTTGGGAGCCGCAGGAAACAGACCCCTGAGATTCCAATATTGGAAGCCCAATTACTTTGGTTAAATGGCTAGAAGATTAAAGACCTGCATTTATATAGCGCCTTTCACAACCTCAGGACGTCCCAGAGTGCTTTACAGCCAATGAAGTACTTTTGAAGTGTAGTCACTGTTGTGATGTAGGAAACGCGGCAGAGCGTGGATTTTGGATGAGGCCGGGCACAGACTCAACTGTGACATAACCCAGGGATCAGCCATAGCTCGGTGGGATGCTCCCCCCCCCCCCCCGCCCCCCCCCCCCCCACCGAATCAGAAGGTCGTGGGTTCGAGCTCCACTCCAGAGACTTGAGCTCATAATCCAGGCCGACACTCCCAGTGCCGGTACTGAGGGAGTGCTGCACTGTCGGAGGCGCCGTCTCTCGGATGAGACATTAAACCGAGGCCCCGTCTGCCCCTCTCAGGTGGACGTAAAAGATCCCACGGCCACTATTGGAAGAAGAGCAGGGGGGAGTTCTCCCCAGTGTCCTGGGCCAATATTTATGCCTCAACCAACATCTAAATACAGATTATCGGGCCATTCTCGCATTGCTGTTTGTGGGATCTTGCTGTGCGCAAATTGGCTGCTACGTTACACCAGCGACTACACTTCAAAGAAAAATACTTAATTGGCTGTAAAGCGCTTTGGGACGTCCTGAGGTAGTGAAAGGCGCCGTATAAATTGGGGTCCGTCTTCCTTTCAGTGGAAGTGCAGTGGCCGACGTTACCCTGGGCAATGTGCGCACAGCAAGATCCCACAAACGGCCAGAAGAGTCAGGCGCCGGCGAGGAGCAAGGGAAGGACGAGCGGCAGTTTGCTGACAATTAAAATGGCGCTGAGAGAGAGAGACGGGTAAACAAAAGGCCAGAGATGATGGGGAGGGATCGATAATAAACTTTTTCTAACGCGAGAGGGGTTGGTCAAGTGTCCTGAGCTCTGGGGGTGGGAATTGGATGCTGCTATACTGCTGTTCGGCAACATTTTTATTCTCCGGCTCCGTTTGCGCGTGTTACTGAGAGAGATGTCTTTTTTTTTTCCCCCCCAAGCCCAAAGACGGCGAGCCTGTTGTCTCCAAGCTGACGGCGGAGTGTATCTCGATCAAGGACAGCCACTTCTCCAGGCCCATCGGGAGCACGGATCTGCTGAAGGCACCGGCCAGGTTTCCCGTCCCCGACACCCGCATCATGCTGCGGGAGATCTCCGTTGTCTGGCACCTGTACGGAGGGAAGGACTTCGGCCCGGTCCGGCCGTCCTCCATGCACGCTCACTCTCCGAGGTAGGTCACGACCCAGGGCTGGGTGCGCGAGTCCAGTCCGGCGCGAGTTCGGTCTCCGGAGCCAGACGCTTCTTTGCTTTCGTTGCACTGATTTCCCCGTCTCTCAACCCCCCCCCCCCCCCCTCCCCAAGGGCAGCGACTCTCGCTGGGGGTACGGTTCCACATGTCCCAGTACAGCACAGAAACAGGCCGTTCGGCCCAAATGGTGTTTATGCTCCGCACGAGCCTCCTATCAGCATCTCACCCTATCAGCATATCCTTCTATTCCTTTCTCCCTCAAGTGTTTATCGAGCTTCCCCTTAAATGCATCTATGTTATTCGCCTCAACTACTCCTTGTGGGAGCGAGTTCCACATTCTCACCACTCTCTGGGTTTTCTTTTTAATTCATTCGTGGGACGTGGGCGTCACTGGCAAGGCCGGCATTTATTGCCCATCCCTAATTGCGCTTGAGAAGGTAAAGAGGTTTCTCCTGAATTCCCTATTGGATTTATTAGCAACTGTCTTTTATATTTATGGCCCCCTAGTTCTGGTCTCTCCCGCAAGTGGAAACATCTTCTCTACGTCTACCCTATCGAACCCCTTCATAATCTTAAAGACCTCTATCAGGTCACCCCTCGGCCTTCTCTTTTCTAGAGAAAAGAGCCTCAGACTGTTTCCTCTTTCCTGATAGTTATAACCTCTCAGTTCTGGCACCATCCTTGTAAATCTTTTTTGCACCTTCTCCATATCCTTTTTGTAATATGGAGACCAGAGCCTCATTCAAAGCGGTCACTCTTCACGTGTGAGCTGAGACGGGCAGCGTCAGGAGGCGGGGGGTGGGGTGTGTTGGAGCCGGTGGGGGGGGGCTTGGGGGTGGGGAGGGAAACGGCAGAGCTTATAGCCGTGCCCATCCCCACTTGCACATCCCAGCAGGGGTGAGTCGCTCTCCCTCTCTCCATGGTCAAGGGTTGACGGCAGAGGTTTCCTGCTCCGTATGGCTCATCACCACACGCCATCCCAGCCCCCCTTCCTAGTCAACCCCGATACTGGGTGGGGTAGGGGGAGGTCACTGTGTGTGTGAGCTGTCCCTTTAACCAGCGTGAGGTATTGCCTTTGTGAGTGAGATTGCCCATTCAGTGCTACTTTATGGCACTGTGAGCTTGCATTCACTGGATTGAGACCGTTCTTTATATTGAGCAAGGCCTGGCCTTTTATTGCCCCGTCCCTAGAGAAGGTGATGGTGAGCCTTCTTGAACTGCTACAGGTTTGATACAACTGATTGGCTTGCTCGGCCTCGTCAGAGGGTGGTTATGAGTCATCCACGTTGGTGTGGGGACTGGAGTCACGTACAGGCCCAGACCAGGGACGGACGGCAGGTTTCCTTCCCTAAAAGACATTAATTAACCAGTCGGATTTTTAAAGACAACCCGACAGCTTCATGATCTCTCACAGAGACTGGATTTTTATTTCCAGATTTATTTTTAAAACTGAATTCAAATTCTCGAACTGCCCTGGTGGGATTTGAACTTGCGTTCTCCGGATTATTAACCCGTGTCTCTGGGTCACTAGTCCAGTCACGTAATCACTACCCTACCGCACCCAGGCTCGTGGCCCTTCAGCCTGGGTCGGAGTCCCGATGCCAGCTTGTGTCTGTCGACTGTCCATTCCTATATACTCGGGGTTGAGCATGTAACTCTTCCCTTGTATTATTCTTATATAGAAACATAAACTTAGGAGTTAGAGGAGGCCATTCAGCCCCTCGAGCCTGTTCTGCCGTTCAATTTGATCATGGCTGATCTGAATCTCGAATCCATTTACCCTGCTCTTGACTCATTTTTTGTTGGGTACGGGCATTGAGGGTTATGGAACCAAGGTGAGTCAATGGAGTTAAGATACAGATCAGCCATGATCTCACTGAATGGCCATGATGTGGTGATGGACTGGGGTGGACAAATGTAAGGAATCTTACAACACCAGGCTATAGTCCAGCAGTTTTATTTGAAAATCACAAGCTTTCGGAGCTTACCTCCTTCGTCAGGTGAGTGAGTGAAGGGTTCTAAAATCGCATAGCATATATTAGGCTGGGAGACGGTCACTGCAATCAAAGGTGTCGTTGGTGTTCAGACAGGTTAGCCACGGAAAACATTACATCCCAGTATACCACCGATCTTCGGGTAAGCGTTCTCCAAGGCGGCCTTCGAGACACACGACAACGCAAAATCGTCGAGCAGAAATTGTTAGCCAGGTTCTGCACCCATGAGGACGGCCTCAACCGGGATCTTGGGTTCATGTCACGCTACACGTAACCCCATCAGCGGGAAAAAAGTTACCTGTTTTTAATATAACTGGACATTCTCTCTCTCTCTCTCTCTCTCTCTCTCTCTCTCGGGTCTCTCTCTCTTTGTCTGTGTAATCTGACCCATTGTGTATTCAGTATACTGGGATGTACTGTTTTCCGTGGCTCACCTGTCTGAACACCAACGACACCTTTGATTGCTGTGACCGTCTCCCAGCCTAATATATGCAATGCGATCTTAGAACCCTTCACTCACTCACCTGACGAAGGAGGTAAGCTCCGAAAGCTTGTGATTTTCAAATAAAACTCTTGGACTATAACCTGGTGTTGTAAGATTCATTGAATGGCGGAACAGGCCTGAGGGGCTGAATGGCCTCCTCCTGTTGCCATGTTCCTATCCCTTGATACCCTCACCCAACAAAAATCTATCGATCTCAGTCTTAAAAGTTTCAATTGACCTCCAGCAGCCACAGACTTTTGGGGGAGCAAGTTCCAGATTTCGAGATACACGCGGGGTTGAGGGCTGTGTAACTAATCCCTTGTAATAGTCTCATATAGGAACATAAACATGGGAGCCGGCGAAGGCCATTCAGCCCCTTGTAATATTAACGAGTGTAACCTTTGTGGGTTCTTGTCTCCCGCTGCAGGATGAGGCCGGTCTCGGTCAGCGCGAGGAGCTCCCCGTCTCGCTCCTCCTTCCCCAACCGGCCGCAGAACACGTGGAGGACGCAGGGCGGCTGCGGCAGGAACCACGAGATCCTCATGGAGATACAGCTGACCAAGGTAGGGCCAGAACCGCTCCGGGGAACAGCCCAGCCCAAACCAGTGCTGATCGGGGACGAGACCTGCCTCCGCCTGCACCCGCTACGTACGACCACCCCCTCCGTTGCCGAGGGTATGGGTTCTGCCCTCTGTTACCAAGTGGCCATTCTTCGTGCATGCGCCTTGACAAGCAGCGGGAAATTCAACTGTGGGGGGCATCACAAACACACCAGACATACACGCGCACGCACGTAACAGCAGGGTTCACTAGATAGTGTTTTATCAGTGCCAGCCCTGGCACATTTTCCCTCCCCTCCTCGTCCTCACAACGTAGAGGCATCGAAACCAATAGTATAACTCCCAAATGATGAGTTTAGCCGAGATTAGGGCTCGGACGCCGGCCCCCTCTGGTCTGTTCGCGTCAGCTGCGGCTCAGTGGCTCTCTCTCTCTCCTCTCCCTCTCTCTCTCTCCTCTCTCTCTCTCTCTGAGTCAGGTCGTGGGTTCGAGCCCCACGATCCAGGCCGACACTCCCAGTGCCAGTACCGAGGGAGCGCTGCACTGTCGGAGGTGCCGACTTTTGGATGAGACGTTAAACCGAGGCCCCGTCTGCCCCTCTCAGGTGGACATAAAAGATCCCACGGCCACTATTGGAAGAAGAGCTCTCCCCGGTGCCCTGGGGCCAATATTTATCCCTCAACCAACATCACTAAAAAACAGACGATCTGGTCATTGCTGTTTGCGGGATCTTGCTGTGCACAAATTGGCTGCTGTGTTTCCTACATCACAACAGTGACTACACTTCAGAAAGTATTTTATTGGCTGTAAAGCGCGATGGCACTTCCTGAGGCTGTGAAAGGCGCTATATAAATGCAAGTTCGTTTGTTCGTTCTTTTGCTGGCTGTCAAAACCAGCTGAGCCCTGGGAGGGCGGGGTAAAGGTGGACCCTCCATGACTCATGCACAGTAGTGTCTCATGCGAAGGACTTAAGTCTCTTCCTGTTTCACGCCTACCCCCTGTGATAACCTGGTTTAAAAGCCACAACACTGGGTGGGTCTTCCTGTGAAACTGGAACTTCTGTCGAGTTGTGGTGGCACTGTCCTTCAAACAAGTTGAAGAGTCCAGGTTCGTAACAACAACCTGCATTTATATAGCGCCTTTAACGTAGTAAACATCCCGAGGCGCTTCACAGGAGCGATTATCAAACAAAATCTGACACCGAGCCACATAAGGAGATATTAGGACAGGTGACCAAAAGCTTGGTCAAAGAGGTAGGTTTTAAGAAGCGTCTTAAAGGAGGAGAGAGAGAGACGGAGAGGTTCAGGGAGGGAATTCCAGAGCTTGGGGGCCCGGGCAGCTGAAGGCACGGCCGCCAACGGCGGAGCGATTAAAATCGGGGGATGCGCAAGAGGCCAGAATTGGAGGAGCGCAGAGATCTCGGAGGGTCGTAGGGGCTGGAGGAGGTTGCAGAGATAGAGAGGGGGGGCGAGGGATTTGAACACGAGGATGAGAATTTTAAATTTGAGGCGTTGGGGGACTGGGAGCCAGCGAGCACAGGGGGTGACGGGTGAACGGGGCTTGGTGCGAGTTAGGATACGGGGGCAGCAGAGTTTTGGACGAGCTGGGGTTTATGGAGGGTGGAAGGTGGGAGGCCGGCCTGGCGAGCGTCGGAGTAGTCAAGCCTGGAGGTGCAGGCCCTCAGTGATGACTGGAGCAGAGAGACACCAGCAAGGCCCAAAAGACCAAGCGTAAGGGTGAGGCAAATGGGCGACGCCAAGCTTGGGTTGTAATAGTCTGTGTGTTGCAGGCCGATTTAAGGTGAGGAGTGACGGGGGGAAGAGTGTGCGTGTTTCTAATTGTTGTACCGATCTCCGTGATTCCCGCCTAGGTGAGCTTCCAGCACGAGACCTACCCCGCTCCCACCGCCACGCTCGAGAGAGGCCCGACAGAAGCGCCGGTACCCGAGCTGGAAGAGCAGCCCATCGCCCGCCAGGTCTTCATCGTCCAGGAACTGGAGATCCGTGACCGGCTGGCCTCCTCCCAAATCAACAAGTTCCTTTACCTCTACACCAGCGAGAAGATGCCCAGGAGGGCCCACTCCAACATGGTACAGTCATCAAACGACTCGAATTTACACAGCGCCTTTAACCCGAGTAAAACGTCCCGAGGCGCTTCACAGGAGCGATTATCAGACAGAAATCTGACACCGAGCCACATAAGGAGATATTAGGACAGGTGACCAAAAGCTTGGTCAAAGAGAGAGGTTTTAAGGAGCGTCTTAAAGGAGGTGAGAGAGGCGGAGAGGTTTAGGGAGGGAATTCCAGAGCTAACGGCCGCCAGTGATGCGGCGAAGGAAATTGGGGATGCACAACAGGCCAGTGAAGTACCCGGGCTAGACCTTCCGCCCGTTGATGGTGGGAACCAGGACGTCTCACTCTCCCCTACCCCGCCTCTCCTGGAAGCACTGAGAGTACAGCCTCCGGGGCCACCTCCGCTACTTCGCTCAAACAGATGAGGGGTGGCCGGCTGCTTGGCCATGGGGGCCATATCGCAACCGAGTCCAATCCAATATCTACACTCAGACCCACTGACAAGTAAGCGGCTGCGGGGGGGGCCCCCCGGGCGAGGCCGACTGCGGGGGGTGTCCCCCCCGCCCCCCCGGATGTGGAATGCACGCAGTAAGTGTATAGACTAGCGGCTGTGCTTATCCCAGAGCTGCGGCAGTGGGATGTTGTTGTCTTCTAAGCCTCCCCTCCTGCAGACGCCGGCTCTCGCCGGGCTACGGGTTCCACCGTCACCAGCCGCTCTCCAGCACCGCACCCAAAGCGGCCTGTTCTCCAGTCCCGCGCTACCGGGAACGGCTGCGTTGGTAGGCTGCGGAGACCGGGCGACAGATGGAGCGCTGAATTCGCTGACCCTCTCTCTCCCGATTGCCGGAGCAGCGATGACGCCCTTGTGCGTGGACCCAGACGCCGAATGCCTGCGGGTTATTCGATTGTGGAGAGCATCCCGGCCAACGCCCTGTCCTGTCCTTTCCCAGCGAACGCACATCCGACCCAGCAGGAGTCACTCAATGTGGGTCGGTGATTGACCCCCCCTGGTCCTTGCTGTGTAGGTGCACGGTAAGCTAATCGATGAGGCCTTTAATCCGCTTAGGTTATTGGGGAGCTGAAAAGAGGGATTTCATCTCAGCAGCATTAGAATAATTGTCCTGATGCGTTTGTTTGTTTGTTCCGTAGCTGACGATTAAGGCTTTTCACGTCCGGCCGGAGTCTGGGCTTGGCGGCCCCGAATGCTGCCTACGCGTCTCTCTCATGCCACTGCGCCTCAACATTGACCAGGTTAGTGTTCCAAGCGTTGAAAATCTCTCTGTGTCGCTCCCTCCTTCCCTCTGTTTTATCGATGGTCTCTCTGAGCCTATGATGTAACGTTGCAGAGTCCCTTTTGGCTGATTGGAATACAGAACCCGAAGCCGCTGTCCGTCCAGCAAATCACAATGCACCGAGCCCTGCCCACCACCCCCCCCCCCCACCACCACCTCAAGCCGGTGGGCTTTCCCCGAGGTGACCGCTCGTCCGTCGTCACCGCCTGTCGCCACTGGAAACCGTCCGTTTGCCCGCCTCACGGCGAGCAGCGTCCCCCGGTGATCCACAGGCTGCAGCTCCCAAAGCTCTCCCCGTCGAGCGATAAGAACTTGAGACGTACGAGAAGGCCATTCAGGCCCATGCCTTTGTTCAGAGATTCAATCCCGCCCGCCCGCCTTCTCATCGTATCCCTTCTGTCCTCACCACCGCATCCGATGGCCCCCGCGAGTCCTTTGAACTTGGACTGCAGTCTTCAGCCTTTTGGACCCCGGTGCCCCCTAATCGCTGCGACCCCCTTCGTCTTTCCTTTCGTTCTTGCTGTCCTGCACGGTGGGTCCTGGACCTTCATCTGGGCTTCTCAGTGAATTAGAGGTCTCCTTCAGCCCCATCGATTCCCTGGTCACTGACTCCACACCCCTTTGCATCAACACTTCTGCCTGTCGTCTTTACTTGCCCTCAACTACCTCCTTTTAAGCTTGTGCCCCCTGGAATTGGAGCCCCCTCACCATCTTCAGGGGGCAGGCGCACCCTTCCGCATATCTGATAACTAGTCTGTGCGAGATATCTCGCTAATTTTTTTTTTTTTAATCACTTCCTAGGATGCCTTATTCTTCCTGAAGGATTTCTTCACCAGTTTTGCAACTGGAATCAATCCCGTTGTTCCCATTGAATCGGCAGCAGAAGGTAGGAATGAGAGGGGAGCAAACACTGTTTCGGCACAGACATTAATGGGGTTGTAAAGGGCACAGGGCCAGGCAGTGGGTTAAACACTTCCAATACCGAGGGAGTGCTACACTGTCGGAGGTGCCGTCTTTCGGATGAGGAGTTAAACCAGGGCCCCGTCTGCCCCTCTTGGGTGGATGTAAAAGATCCCACGGCCGCTATTGGAAGAAGAGCAGGGGGAGTTCTCCCCGGTGTCCTGGGGCCAATATTTATCCCTCAACCAACATCACTGGCCAATTGTCACATTTGCTATTTATGGGATCATGCTGTGCTGCCATGTTTGCAACGGTGACTGCCCTTCAGAAAGTCATTGGTTGGCTGTGGGCGTCCTGAGGACGTGAAAGGCGCTGCGTAAATGCCGGCTGGCTCGCAGTTCTCGAAGTGCGTCCCCCGCAGTTCGCCATTAACCCGTGGCCTTTTTTTTTCTCCCCGCCCTCGGTTGTAGCCAAGCCCGACGCCAGCCGGAGAGCAAGCGCGGTTTTCGACGCCGATTCCATCGGCAAGGACGCAGACCCCGGTCAGAGCGCGCCCGAGATGACGGCCTCGATGGAGACGACCTTCAGCGAGCAGAGTTCCTCGTCCACGGCCTCCTCCTCCTCCGAGCAGCCAATCTATTTCAGGTACAGCGCTGACCCCGCGGCCTCTGCACAACTGCTGCTGGGGCCGAACCGTTCCATTTTCTGTTTTCTTAGAATGATACAATGCAGGAGGAGGCCATTCGGCCCGTCGTTCTTCTTTGAAAGAGCTCTCCAATTAGTCCAACACCCCACGCCCCCCTGCTCTTTCCCCATTAGCCCGACAGATTTTTCCTTTTCAACTATTTATCTAATTCCCTTTTGAAAGTTATTATTGAATCTGCCCTTTCAGAAAGCGCAATCCAGATCGTAACAACTTACTGTGTAAAAAAAAAAAAATGTCTCCTCATCTCACCTCTGGTCCTTTTGCTAATTATTTTAAATCTGGTTCCTCTGGTTACCGACCCCTCCTGCCACTGGAAACAGTTTCTCCTTATTTACTCTATCAAAACCCCTCATGATTTTGAACACCTCTGTTAAATCTCCCCTTAACCTTCTGCGCTCTGAGGAGAACAATCCCAGTTTCTCCAGTCTCTCCACATAATTGAAGTCCCTCATCCCTGGTACCATTCTGGTAAATCTCCTCTGCACCCTCTCTAAGGCCTTGACATCCTTTCTAAAGTGTGACGCCCAGAATTGGACACAATACTCTAGCTGGGCCCTAATCTTTGGTTCAGAGATTCCTAAAATGTAAACGAGACGTTTTCTAATGGGCTGTTCTTTGTCATGTCCTTCTGCATCCCATGAATGTGAAGACGTTTAGTTAACGAAGACCGTCACTAAATTATCATCGCCAGCAAAGAACTCATCCTGTGCCCGGCTCTCGGACGTCCCCTGTCTGGGTTTGGACTTTGCAAAAGGCCAATTGCCCTGCAGCGCACCGGATGACGAGTCGTTTTAAAACGTCTGCCCTCTCGCCTCTGGGTCTAAAGCCCCACCTCAGTCCATGATAAGGGGATAAGAGCCCCTCTCGCTTGCTTGCGCTCGCTCCCTTTCGCTCTCCCTCGCGGGCTGACGCGCTCCCGCGCTCTCGTTTCTCGGCCGCGCGTGGCGAGCGAACGGACGGGGGCGCCAGTCCGCAGCGAGCGGGCGCTTTCCTCTCCTGACGGCCCTCCTCCCCCTTTCGGCTCGGCCGCGACTCTCCGAATGGCGAAGCCGTTTCGCCTGCGCGCAGTTTGCCGGCCGTCGGGCGGAACCTAAGTACGTGTGTTACAGCGAGCCTTCTCTCTCTGCGACAGGGAATTCCGGTTCACCTCGGAAGTGCCGATCTGGTTGGACTATCACGGCAAACATGTGACCATGGATCAAGTGAGTGACTACTCGTTGGCTATGGGGAGGGGCTTGTTTGTACCATCCACTGATTTCTCTCACTCCCCTCCCGCCTGAATTTATTCTACTAATATATTCCACCCTCCCGCCCCACTCTGAGCACTGATGCACTGAGCATCATCCTTTTCTTGTACTTTCCAGCAGGGAGCACTCGATAGCTGTGAGGAGCATTAACCCTAGTTGCTTTTCATGCTCTCCTCCCCCACCCCCAGTCCAGAACACTTGAGCCCAGTTCTAGTGCCCTCCCCAGTGCTTGCCTCGGTCGGCATAATCCGGCACAAGCTGAAAGACGGAATATAGCTCGGTACGACATTAGGCAGTCCGCATACCCATCGGGCCATCGGTCAGAGCTGATAACTCAGCACCTTGAGTGACCTCAATGTTACAGTCAGACCATTGTTCCTGGCCAGAATTGCTGTAAGTGACTGGCATTGATTTTACCCACGTAATTTTTACGTAACCATCCTCCACTCACTGCATTTTTGCTGGAGAAATAATCCTGCTGTAATCGGGAGAAGTTGCTGTAGTTTCGGTCGTGAGTTCTGTTTGCTTTAGTTCTTTTTAAACAGATTCTGTAGACTGTTTGCTGTAGTGCGCTGTTTAAACAAGCTCTGTTTGCTGAGTAAATAGACTTGGCTGTAAAAATGGACTGTTTGCTGTGAGTCCTGCCGTAAGCCCCGCCCCACCCCGCCTACAAATCGTTGGCTGACACAGTGGTGTCAGTAGACACTCTGAATCTTTAGAGTGCTTTTGATGGTGTTAGAAAGAAGTCAAAACAGTTCCATTCTCCAAGGCTTAACATGTGTTTCCCTCGCCCGCAGGGTACGTTCGCTGGCATACTGATAGGACTCGCCCAGCTCAACTGCTCTGAGCTGAAGCTGAAGAGACTGTGCTGTAGACACGGGTAAGTGACCGCCAGGCGATGGTCGAGTGTCCTCGGAGTCTGGGATCGAACCAAACTGCTCCTCCTCCTCGTCTCTTGCCTTTTGCAAAGCCAGACTTTCTTGTAGTTCTGAGTGCGATGTCGTGTCCGTGTGCCGTTGCCGAGATCAGTGACGTTTGTCATTATTGCACAGCTCAGCAGCCCAAAGAGGTAATGTCGAAGTCGCCGTGTGCTTCCCGATCCCCGATAAACACAACACAAAAGAAGATCCCACTGTGGAATCCCAAACGTTTCCCTACTCACTCCCATTGTACAGAATCCCAATGGACCAAACTCCTTCCCATTCACTCACATTGTACACAATCCCAATGGACCAAACCCCTTCCCATTCACTCCCATTGTACAGAATCCCAATGGACCAAACCCCTTCCCATTCACTCCCATTGTACAGAATCCCAATGGACCAAACCCCTTCCCATTCACTCCCATTGTACAGAATCCCAATGGACCAAACCCCTTCCCATTCACCCCCATTGTACAGAATCCCAATGGACCAAACTCCTTCCCATTCACTCCCATTGTACAGAATCCCAATGGACCAAACCCCTTCCCATTCACCCCCATTGTACAGAATCCCAATGGACCAAACCTCTTCCCATTCACTCCCATTGTACAGAATCCCAATGGACCAAACTCCTTCCCATTCACTCACATTGTACACAATCCCAATTGACCAAACCCCTTCCCATTCACTCCCATTGTACAGAATCCCAATGGACCAAACCCCTTCCCATTCACCCCCATTGTATAGAATCCCAATGGACCAAACCCCTTCGCATTCACTCCCATTGTACAGAATCCCAATGGACCAAACTCCTTCCCATTCACTCACATTGTACACAATCCCAATGGACCAAACCCCTTCCCATTCACTCCCATTGTACAGAATCCCAATGAACCAAACCCCTTCCCATTCACTCCCATTGTACAGAATCCCAATGGACCAAACCCCTTCCCATTCACTCCCATTGTACAGAATCCCAATGGACCAAACCCCTTCGCATTCACTCCCATTGCACAGAATCCCAATGGACCAAACCCCTTCCCATTCACTCCCATTGTACAGAATCCCAATGGACCAAATCCCTTCCCATTCACTCCCATTGTACACAATCCCAATGGACCAAACCCCTTCCCATTCACTCCCATTGTATAGAATTCCAATGGACCAAACCCCTTCCCATTCACTCCCATTGTACAGAATCCCTCATCAAGCTTGAAGTGTTTGCTGATAATCTAGTTTTTTCGATGTAATGTGTTAGATCTCCTTGGACACCCCCCTCATAGATATTGGCAAGTTTCCCTGTACTCCGGTTTATCCTCTTCCATTTTTCCCCCAATCACTACTCCTAAATTGACCTGGTCTTCGCTCCCGCTCCTCTCTCAGGTCCCCTCCACTGTAGGTTTCTCAATTTAGGAAAGGCTCCAAATTCAGAAATCGGATCCCCCCCCTGCGTGGGATGATACGTTTGAGAGCACTGTGTCTGGATTGCACCCATTTACCGGTCGGGCGTCTGGTTGATGGGACGGCTCAGTACAGGACTGGGATTGTAGCCCACAGGTCATAGGATTGACTCTACTCGGCCTTCAGTCTCTTGGAGCAGGCTGTCTGCATCAGCACTAAATCCCAGCACCAAATGGCACTCCTGCATCAAGGTGGGCACAGCTGCCCAGGAGAGCGATCCCATGGCAAATTCCCAGGGAACTGGTTGGCGCAATGGGTTAGGTCACACACCAACAGCGGTCGGCCATTCAGGGGAGTTCTCCCTGGTGTCCTGGGCCAACACTTATCCCTCAACGGACACCACTTAAAAACAGATGATCTGGTCATTTATCTCGTTACTGTTTGTGGGATCTTGCTGTGCACAAATTGGCTGCCACGCTTCCTACATTACAACAGTGACTACACTTTCAAAAGTACTTCATTGCCTGGGGTGGTGAAAGATGCTCTATAAAAATGCAAGTCTTCCAAGCTCTGCCTGCCTTTTTGTCTCCCTCTAATCCCAATTCATGCCTGTTCTCCATATCCCTTGCTACACACACTAGTCCATCTCTGGGATTGGAGCTCAAATTCTGCCCAGACTGATGGGATGAAAGTCTCCTCAGTTTGCTTGCTGTAAAGGTCCTGCATGCAGTAGGTTTGGGGCAGCCACTGCCCAGTTCCTAAGGGGCCCACAACACTTACCGGCTCGACATTGACTGCCCTGTACAGCTGGGCCACAAGGACGGTCGGTGCGGGAGGCACGTTGTTTACTCTGTATCTAACCCGTGCTGTACCTGTCCTGGGAGTGTTTGATGGGACAGTGTAGAGGGAGCTTTACTCTGTATCTAACCCGTGCTGTCCCTGCCCTGGGAGTGTTTGATGGGACAGTGTAGAGGGAGCTTTACTCTGTATCTAACCCGTGCTGTCCCTGCCCTAGGAGTGTTTGATGGGACAGTGTAGAGGGAGCTTTACTCTATATCTAACCCTGTAGCTGCCCTGGGAGTGTGTGATGGGACAGTGTAGAGGGAGCTTTACTCTGTATCAAACCCATGCCTTACCCGCCCTGGGAGTGTTTGCCACTGACACTGGGTGCCTGAACTGGACAGTGTCTCATTCCAAAGCACTGACATCCCACACTGTAAGTAGCAGAAACATTCACTGACAGAAATGCAAGCCTGCTCATTTTCCAGAAAGGGGTTGAGTGTCCGTGGGCAGTGAGCTGTGCTTAACATCAGGGACTGCGTGCTCCTTGCCTCTCCAAAAAGCAAATTGTTACGTAACTAATGAAATGTCAGTGCAGACAATCTAAGAAACATTTCTCTCCGACTCTGTGTCAAAGCCAACACCAGGCAAAAGGGCATCTTTGTTGGTGTTTGCTCTCGCACTGTTCTAAGGCAGAGAAACAGGTCACAGTGTGGTTATTGTGCAAAGCTATCTGGACACACGAGCAGCAACGGGGACAGCTATTCTGCTTCCAACAATGAGCCCCTATTTTCAAAGCCTGTGGGCACCACATAATCAATGCTGCATTGTTCTAACCATAGAGTCATATAGCACAGAAGGAGGCCATTTGGCCCATCGCTCTTGTGCCAGCTCTCTGAAAGAGCTATCCAATTAGTTCCCCTCCCCCCCCGCTCTTTCCCCGTAGCCCTGCAAATGTTTTCCCTTTTCAATTATTTATCCAATTCCCTTTTGAAAGTTATTATTGAATCTGCTTCCATCGCCCTTTCAGGCAGCGCATTCCAGATCATCACAACTCAAAAAACTTTTCCTCATCTCCCCTCTGGTTCTTTCACCAATTATCTTAAATCTGTGTCCTCTGGTCACCGATCCTCCTGCCACTGGAAACAGTTTCTCCTTATTTACTCTATCAAAACCCCTCATGATTTTGAACACCTCGATTAAATCTCCCCTTAACCTTCTCTGCTCTAAGGAGAACAATCCCAGCTTCTCCAGTCTCTCCACATTACTGACGTTATGTGTAATAAAATAGGCTGCATATAGTGACATCGCAAGTCCCGGCCAGAATGGAGATGATTGGGTCATTCCTTCATCAAATCACGGCTGGAGACCGCACTGCTGTAAGTGACTGGGATTGATTTTACGCACATAATTTGTAATATGTAACTATCCTCCCCTCACTGCAATTTGCTGGAGAAATAATCCTGCTTTTATCTTTTGCTGAGACTTTGCTGTAGTTTCGGACATGAGTCCTGTTTGCTGCAGTTCACAGAGACTCTGTTTGCTGCAGTTCACAGAGACTCTGTTTGCTGCAGTTCACAGAGACTCTGTTTGCTGCAGTTCACAGAGACTCTGTTTGCTGCAGTTCACAGAGACTCTGTTTGCTGCAGTTCACAGAGACTCTGTTTGCTGCAGTTCACAGAGACTCTGTTTGCTGCAGTTCACAGAGACTCTGTTTGCTGCAGTTCACAGAGACTCTGTTTGCTGCAGTTCACAGAGACTCTGTTTGCTGCAGTTCACAGAGACTCTGTTTGCTGCAGTTCACAGAGACTCTGTTGTGAATTCCGACCCGCCTCCCACTCAAAGACTGACGCAGTGGTGTCGATTCTCACTCTGAATAAAATAACTGTGGCAGTGATTGTCGTTTTTACAGGCTCCTAGGGGTGGACAAAGTGATCAACTATGCCTTGAACGAGTGGCTGAACGATATCAGGAAGAACCAGCTGCCGGGCATTCTGGGCGGCGTGGGACCCATGCACTCTGTGGTACAGCTGTGTAAGTATCCGGTGCCCGGCGGGGCTGTTTCAACCAGGGGTGCGCCGTCTCCCACGCGATGATCCGTGTCCCGATTGCCGTCTGATTCGCAGTGAGCTCCTTTCCCCCCCTCCCCACCCGGTGCCTCGGCCGGTCCGCCCGCCCCGCAGACCAGGGAGGCCCCGGGTTCCCGTTTCGCGGCCCGCAACGAATTGGCCGATCCCGGCCGGGGTGAGGGCGGGCCGTTGCGAAAGGCCCGCGCATGACTCGGGCTTCCTGCTACTGAGGGCGCGCTGGCCCCGTTTCTCCCCCCCCCTCCCACAACCAGCTGGGAAGTACATGCGTGAGGGCGTCAGGTGAGGCCCTCTGCAGTCGAATAGCTCACCAGCGCTCAATGACGAGGCTTGCGCGTGAGGTGCCAGAGAACTGCCACGTGCGGTGGGGTCCGCGCGACAGCGAGCGTCGGAGTCATCAGGAGAGGTGGGGATGGGATTTAGCGTGAAGGGGAGGCAGGTGAGAATGAGGGATTTCAATAACCCTCCCGACGACACATTACCAGAGGGTAAGGAAGGGGGTTTCCATTAATTAATGGAAGGAAATGAGAATTCCCTAAAATATTGAGTGTTTCACTGTGCGATTCATGGGACCAGTTAGGAAACCCCCAAAATGTATAAAACCCTGGAACCTGGAGGGAACGTTCCTCAGGATATTCTGTTCTGGAAGTAGGCAAGTTAATAACCTCCCACACCATCTCGGAGCACTGTTAATTTACTCTCCCTGCACTTCAGTTAATCAAGGCAGCTCTTGCGGGGTTATGTCCAGTGCTGTACCTGCCCTGGGAGTGTTTGATGGGGACAGTGTAGAGGGAGCTTTACTCTGTATCTAACCCGTGCTGTACCTGCTCCTGGGAGTGTTTGATGGGACAGTGTAGAGGGAGCTTTACTCTGTATCTAACCCGTGATGTACCGGCCCTGGGAGTGTTTGATGGGACAGTGTTGAGGGAGCTTTACTCTGTATCTAACCCTGTACCTGCCCTGGGAGTGTTTGATGGGACAGTGTAGAGGAAGCTTTACTCTGTATCTAACCCGTGCTGTACCTGCTCCTGGGAGTGTTTGATGGGACAGTGTAGAGGGAGCTTTACTCTCTATCTAACCTGTGCTGTACCTGTCCTGGGAGTGTTTGATGGGGACAGTGTAGAGGGAGCTTTACTCTGTATCTTACCCGTGCTGTACCTGCCCTGGGAGTGCTTGATGGGACAGTGTAGAGGGAGCTTTACTCTGTATCTAACCCGTGCTGTACCTGCCCTGGGAGTGCTTGATGGGACAGTGTAGAGGGAGCTTTACTCTGTATCTAACCCGTGCTGTACCTGCCCTGGGAGTGTTTGGTGTTGTCACAGTGTACCTGAAATGGACCATGTTCTGACTGGCAGCCTGATGAGTTCACTCTCCAGTGTCAGTGGGCTGAGAACCTGGCTCGTAGACTCAGCATCCTTATCCCAGCATCTATCGCAAAACGAGAAATTGGCAGGGCTATGGGGAATGAGCGGGGGAGTGGGACCAATTGGAGAACTCTTTCAAAGTGCCGGCACAGGAGCGATGGGCCGAATGGCCTCCTTCTGTGCTGTGTGATTCTACCTCTGAATCAGGAGTCTCTGCTGCTCGTTTCTCCCCTGCCGTATCAGCCAGCACTGCCGTGCTTAACTATCTTCTCTGGCTCTCCCTCTCTTTCCCCACCCCCCGCCCCCCAAACCAGTTCACGGTCTCAGGGATCTCTTCTGGCTGCCGATTGAACAGTACCGGAAGGACGGGCGGATCATCCGTGGGCTGCAGCGGGGGGCTGCTTCCTTCGGGACCTCCACTGCCTCCGCCGCCCTGGAGCTGAGTAACAGACTGGTGCAGGCTATTCAGGTAAATCTCAGCGCGGTGTCCGGCGGAGGGAAGGGGAGTGGGGGAGGAGGAGGAGGAGGGAGGGAATAGCTGATTGGTGGAGTCACTTGTTTTGATGATTTAACACGTCGCTCCCTCCCCCCCCCTGGAGGCCAGTTTTTGGAAACTCCAACACCCAGTGTGGTCCTGAGCCCCACAGACCCGGATTCCTGGTCTGTTTTATAATGGCACTCGGCACCCTTGGGTTGGGGGCTGGGGCGTGGGAGGGGGAGGAACCAGGCAGGGTTACTGCTCCTGATCGATGCCCGGTGACCCCATAAAGTGCGTTCAGATTTCGGGGGCGGGCTGGGAGCGCAGGATAGGGATCGGTTGTGACGCCCTCCGCGGTCGAATAGCCCGACTGTGTAGGTTCACGCACGAAGAATGCCGCCCAGGTGAGGCAGTGGTGATGAGCACTGGCTGGAGCCTGTACCCCAGTAAAGGGTACGTGCCGTCAGGAGAG
This sequence comes from Heptranchias perlo, assembly GCF_035084215.1. NCBI lineage: Eukaryota > Metazoa > Chordata > Chondrichthyes > Hexanchiformes > Hexanchidae > Heptranchias > Heptranchias perlo. Next base: position 8,143,633 of record NC_090367.1, on the reverse strand, counting down.
GGTGCAGACACCTGGCTTCTGCCCCCTTACCCTTTAATCCAGTCGTGTGTCCGATGTATTTTTATCTGATCCAAGAGCATTTCCCATAGTAACTTAACGGGGCAGCCGGTTTGCGCACAGCAAGAGCCCACAAACAGCAATGTGATAAATGACCAGATCGTCTGTTTTTTTAGTGATGTTGGTTGAGGGATAAATATTGGCCCCAGGACACCGGGGAGAACTCCCCCCTGCTCTTCTTCCAATAGCGGCCGTGGGATCTTTTACATCCACCTGAGAGGGGCAGACAGGGCCTCGGTTTAACGTCTCATCCGAAAGACGGCGCCTCCGACAGCGCAGCACTCCCTCGGTACCGGCACTGGGAGTGTCGACTGGGTAACTGGAGGGGATCAGTTTAAGATCATCACCTAAAGAACAAAGGGGAGAGGGTTAGTAGAATGTTTTTACGCAGAGGGTTGTTAGGACATGGACAGTCCGACCAGAAACAGTGAGGGAAGAGGAACCCACAGCAGCTTTTGAAAGGGAAGGGGAGAAATACCTGAATAAAGAAAATGTAAAAGCGGGCAGGGGAATGGGGAGCTCTTTCAGAGAGAGGGCACGGGGACGACAGGCCGATTGGCCTTCTGTTCTACGACCCTTTAATGTCACTCGCCAATCCCCTCGGGGCCCACGTGACAGGCGCCGTGATCGTGTTTTTAACCTGGGGCGGACCCCTCAGCTACAATGGGTCATGACTGGAAAAGCCGCAGTCAGGCTGCGTCCGACGTGGGTAATTCGGACGACAGGGCTCCGGGCCCCCGTCCCGACGGGTCTCACTCGCTGCCTTTGCCGACAGGCCACTGCGGAGACTGTCTACGACATCTTGTCTCCAACGCCACCGGTAACCAAGGCGATCATGGACAGACAGTACCTGAAGAAGTACAAGCGGGTACAGCAGCCTGCGGATCTGCGCGAGGGAGTTGCCAAAGCCTACGACACCGTCCGAGAGGTAACGTGCAGTGAAGGGGTGCGTGGGTGTGTCTGGGTGGGTGGGGCACAGCTCTGTGAAGGCCTTTGCAAACACACTTTCCAAACATCTTTTATTCGCCAATTAAGGTAGAAAGAACTTGCATTTAAATCGCATCTTATCACATTCCCAAAGCATGTCGCAGCCAATTAATTACATTTGAAGTACAGTCACTGTTGGGAAACCAGTTTGCACACAGTAAGCTCCCACAGACAGCACTGACCAGATAATCTGTTTTTAGATGTTGGTTGAGGGATAAATATTGGCCCCAAGACACCGGGGAGAACTCCCCCCCTGCTTTTCTTCCAATGGTGGGCGTGTGACCTTTTACGTCCACCTCGGTTTTAACGTCACATCCGAAAGACGGCCCCTCCGACAGTGCGGCACTCCCTCAGTACCGGCACTGGGTGTGTCGGCTTGGATTATGGGGCTCGAGTCTCTGGAGTGGGGCTCGAACCCGCGACCTCCTGACTCGGACACGAGAGTGTTACCTACCAACTGAGCCAAGCTGACAAGCCTCCCACTGTTGGCCCGGACGGTCAGGTTGAGGTCTACCTGCCACGGCTTCAACAACATGGCGGACTAGTAACCTTTGACCCTGCTGGTGATGGCCGTTTGCCTCGGGGTGGGGGGGGGGAGGGTGGGGGCAGGGAGCTCGCTGCCTCCACAGGCAAGCACTCACTGGATTTATAACAGCACTGCTAACATTGGCTTAGCGTCTCAGCGGAAAGACGGCATCTCCAACATTGCAGCGCTCCCTCAGTACTGCACTAGAGTGTCAGCCTGGATTGTGGGCTGGAGTCTCTGGAGCGGGGCTCAAACCCGCGACCTTCCACCTCAGGAGAGAGATACAGGCTCTGATCAGACCCCATCTGGAGATACTGCGTTCAGTTCTGGGCACCGTCCCCTCAGGAAGGATATATCGGCCTTGGAGGGGGTGCAGCGCAGATTCACCAGAATGTTACCGGGGTTAAAAGGGTTAAATTACGAGGACAGGTTGCAGAGACGAGGCTTGTATTCCCTCGAGTGCAGAAGATTAAGGGGTGATCGAATTGAGGTGTTTAAGATGATTAAAGGATTTGATAGGGTCGATAGAGAGAAACTATTTCCTCTGGTGGGGGGAGTCCAGAACAAGGGGGCAGAACCTTAAAATTAGAGCCAGGCCGTTCAGGGGTGATGTCAGGAAGCGTTTCTTCACACAAAGGGGAGTGGGAATCTGGAACTCTCTCCCCCAAAAAGCTGTCGAGGCCGGGGGTCAATTGAAAATTTCAAGACTGAGATTGGTCGATTTTTATTGGGTGAGGGGATTAAGGGTCACGGAACCAAGGCGGGTAGATGGAGTTAAGATACAGATCAGCCACGATCTAATTGAATGGCGGAACAGGCTCGAGGGGCTGAATGGCCTCCTCCTGTTCCTATATTAGCCGAGCTGATCGCTAACCTTTCGCCTCCCCCCCCACCCCCTTCTCTCCGTTCCAGGGCGTCATCGACACCGCTCAGACGATCTGCGACGTGGCCGCCCGCGGGCACGAGCAGAAGGGCATCACGGGGGCGGTGGGCGGGGTCCTGAGGCAAATCCCGCCCACGGTGGTCAAGCCGCTGATCGTGGCCACGGAGGCCACGTCGAACCTCCTCGGGGGCATGCGGAACCAGATCAAGCCGGACGCCCGCAAGGAAGACTGCCTGAAGTGGCGCACGGACGAAGCCCAGGAATAGCCAGCCATCTCCGCCGTTTGATTTATCGTTCTTTTTATATTATTATTATTAATAAGGAAAGTGCCATCCACTTCAGTCGGGTTCAAGCGAACTGCATTTCAGATTAGCGACGACGAAAGCGAAAACAACCACCAACAAAAGCCCTTCATGTAGAGTGACTGAACCAGAGGGACAGACGGAGCAGGACTTGGGAGCGAGAGCAGGTATCCCTTGTCGGAGAAGTCCATGCGATCTCTGTGCTGCACAGAACCCTTGTCTGTCAGAGTGTGTGTGTGTGTGTGTGTGCGCGCGCGTGCATGTGTGTACGAATGTGGCGGGGACCAGCGTTAACCTGTCATTTAAAAAAAAAATGGAACATTCGGGATTGGCCCCCTTCCCCCCCCAATAAATAAAATCTCGTTCTAATTTCGGAGAATCGATCTTCTTCAGGAAACGGTCAGAAGGCTTTGTTGCAAAATGGGCGGACTCGACTCGTGCCTCCACGGTTACGAACGGATGCTTTCATGGCAGGGATGTATCCCCCGTCGCATACCGCAGCGATCCCGGCAATTGTCAAACCGGTGGGTTCGGAATGTGCTGTCGGCTGTCGCCAGAACGGAGACTGGGTGCTCCAGACGGAGGGTCGTTCACCTCAGGTACCCGGGTTCGAGTCCCCTCCGTGTCAGAGTCCCCACCCCTCACAATCCTCTGTGAGCCCTCTCGAGCTGGCACTGCTACCCGAACCCACTGCCCCAGATTGGCACTGACCTGCCAAGGAAAGTAGGCTGGTGCGGGGAAAATTAAGGCAGACTGGCGATGCCTGACAAATGCCCCCTTAGAGGGGGGGGGGGGCGGGGGGGGCGGAGGCTCAGTGTCGGGGCAGCGTGGAGAGACGGGTTTGCTGTGTAGCTGCCTGGGAGATCTTAACGCCGACACTGAGTGCCGGTGGAACTTTGAATGCTGAATACCCCCCTTGACCAGGGGGAAAAGTCGCTGTGACCAGGACTTGGAACCACTGACCGCATCCCTGTGGAGATCCAGCCCGTGGACGATATCCTGAAGCCCCTCCCCCTTCCACACCCGGCTCCGGATATCCCAACGCTGTGTCGAGATCGGGGGGTGGAGGGGTAAAGTGTGATGCCCACTGCAGTGGAATAGCCCACTGAAGATCGTCCGCCTTGCCTCGCACTTAAAGGACGGTCCTCTTGGGTGAGGGCTGTGTGTGCAGCGGGTCTGTGACCACCCCCCCCCCCCCCCCCACCTTCCTCCCTCCCCCCCCCCCCCCCCCCCAAATCTGGGGCTTCAAGAGGGCAAAATCTGGAGATTAACTGAACAGCGGAGCGGGAGCAATTACGGACCAGCGTCGGGAGTAATCCCCTCGGAGGCGCTGGCTAAAAGCAGACGCTCAGTCCCGCCGTACTGCTGAATGTCTCGTTCGCTGATGCCTGGGGGGCTGGCAGTCTCTCAGGACTCAGGTGAGAGGTAACTCAAGATAGTGCAGGCCGACGCCCTGGAGGTATCGCTCCCCCATTGCACTGGGGCGCGGAGCCAGAGGATGCCAGTGTTCCTCCGCCTACTGTGTTATTCCCGCTGTACTCGGAGAGGCCTTGTGGAGTCTGAGCACTTCCTGCAGGGCGGGAGTTTAAAACCAGGGGAGCTGTCTGTCCATCTGAGGGAGGGGGCAGGTTAGCCGTCCGCTTACTAAGTTGGGGCATGGAGTGGGCTCAGAGATGCATAGAACAGGGGGAGATAACTTCATGGGGTGATGAGGGGGGAGGGAGGAAGTGAAATTCCCTCATTAACCATTAAAATATCCCCACCCCCCACCAAAGTACCCTGGGCACAGCTCACTTTGAGACAGTAACTAAAAGGCAACAGGATGCCATTGACGGAGATGTGAGTTGTGACAGGTACAATGGAGTGTGTGCAGTTCCTCCAGAAACAGAGGTCAGAACAATCTTATCGATCGGAGGAGCTCCGTTGGAGTACAGGCTGCCCCAGATCATTGCCCCAGCAGCTAGTGTCCTGAGCCATCGCGGGTAGGTAAGAATACATTGAATTTTATAATGGACGGGGGAGGTGTTTATATTACTGATTTACGATGAGCGTCCCCACACTGGGATCTGGGGGGGTGCGGAGGGAGGGAAACCCAGATTTGGAAACACCCTGGTTGCCGACCCACTCCGCGCTGAGTCTGCCGATCTCGAAAACCGAAAGCAGCTGGATCTCCCCCACTCCCGATCCGCCGGGCAGCCAGTCAGGACTGGGCTGCGATGCCCTCCCTGGTGGAAGAACCGGGCAGCCGCCTTCGCCTGCGTCTGACGAACGGGCACTCGGGACAAGTTACCGGAGGCGGTGCAGGCTCTCCCGCCGGCAAAAATAGGCCCTGCTTGCCGGTGAATGAGTGACGGCACGGGGATGTCACTCGAGGCCCGGTCACGAGGGTGGTGTACATGCAATCTAGGTATGCTGCCTGTATCCCAACTCGCACCAAGTCCCGTTCACCCATCACCCACTGTGCTCGCTGACCTACATTGGCTCCCAATCCGGCAAAGCCTCGATTTTAAAAACTCTCATCCTGGTTCTCAAATCCCTCCATGGCCCTCGCCCCCCTCCCTATCTCTGTAACCTCCTCCAGCCCCTACAACCCTCCGAGATTTCTGCGTTCCTCCAATTCTGGCCTCTTGCACATCCCCCACTCCCATCCCCCCGCCATTGGCGGCCGTGCCTTCAGCTGCCTCGGCCCGAAGCTCTGGAATTCCCTCTCCGCCTCTCTCTCCTCCTTTAAGACGCTCCTTAAAACCTACCTCTCTGACCAAGCTTTTGGTCGCCTGTCCTAATATCTCCTTATGTGGCTCGGTGTCAAATTTTGTCTGATAATCGCTCCTGTGAAGCGCCTTGGGACGGTAAAGGCACTATATAAATGCAGGTTATTATTGGTGTAGAAACTGTCCCAAATTTCAGAAAGGTTAGGGACAATTTTGAACTAAAGTAACTGTGGGGGTGGGGGGGGGGGGGGGAAGAGTTAGAATCAAAAATAGAGTGGCATGCTATAAAATGCAAAAAAAAATATTAAGCAGCCTGAATGTTAGTACCCCATAAATTTGCATTTTTAAAATTAATTTCTACATTAACCGACATAAAATCTGGAGCTATATGAGAAAGCCAGAGAGTGAATTATACCCGCTAGTTCCAGTTTTCTTGGTGAGTTCTTTTATTCTGCATGTATGGAAGAAGTTTTGAGATTTTTAATTGAAATATATAATATATAATATATATATATATATATATATATAGCGAGAGAGAGAATTTTTAACATGTAAGTTTGGTGACAACACTCACTGGTTACTGAACTCAATGCCTGACGGTTCAGAATGGTTGTGGTGTGAACTATCTTAATTCTATTAAATATCTTGCTTCTGTGTGCACTTTCCCTAATATCAATTCCTTAGTCTACATTTATAATGGAAATTTCCTATGTCAACTTGTCACGCTGTAATTACACCCTCCCACCCAGTGGTGGCGCTGCAGTGCCGCCTCCCAACAGGACCGGGGCCCCCTTCAGAATGGGTGTAAATGTGGGAGGGGAATATATGGCTGAAGCTTACGTAACGAGCACCCATTTTTTTTTTGTGCGGGGTGGGGGGGTTGTCGCAAAACATCTCGTCCCCACATGGTCATTCAGCGGCGAGGATCTTTGACGGTTCGTTCCACCGACAGCGAGATCTGGCGACCGGCTTTGAGCAGAGTCTGGGGCCTGTGCGTGTGACTGGTTTGGGGCAGCGCCTGGGGTCCGCGCCCTGCTGGTTCCAGCACTGCGTTATTCTTGCACGGAAGGGTGATTCGTTTTTAAGTGGAGCTTAGCTGCGGAGTTGAAACAAAGTAAACCTAACCGGTACATGCTGATCCCACGTACACACGAGACCCTAGGCCAGGACGACCTCTGTGCACTTAGTGCAGCAAAATCCATTCTGTCTATTGTGCGTTTCCAGTTTCGGTTACACTGACACACACACACACACACAGGAAATCTCCTGCCTCGTGTCCCTGACTTGAAGTTAGGTCTCACGCGGACTGTATAACTGCTAAGTATTCAGCGACTAAATTCAAATCTTACCAGCGTTATCGATGACCGGGAACGGTTGTAACAAGTGCTCGTCATAACCACCTAGATGTAGGTGTCCCCCCAAGCTCGGCACAGATCCCAGCCTCAACCTGTGCCGAGTTTACTAATCTTAACCAGGGGCGGCTCTCGGGAGCTAGGATTATCCGCACCGACCACCTGTTAGGGATTTGGGAAGGGGGGGTAAGGGTAAGGGTGAGGGGAGGGGTGGGGTTGGGGGTGTGAGAAAGGGGGAATCAGCTCCCGATCACTGGAAAATGTGCCTGAGCGAGTCATCGGGCGAGGTTGGGACCGGGCGTGGCTGTGATGCCGCCTGTGGGCGAATAGCCCGGCGCCGCTCGTCCCTCCGGGCTGGCGGGTGCAGAGCGGGCACTCGGGGTGAGGTGCCAGCGAGCCCGTCTGAGTCGGGGCGGTGGGGTAAGGGAGGGGAGGAACGCGAAGATCAAACGGCTTAGCCGTCTCTTTGTCTTACAAAGGATGTATCAGGCCTGGCTGTACAGTAGATGCTTGTGTGGGCGTGCGAGATGTCTCTGTTGTTCACTTGCACACCATCGACACGCTGTGTGTGTAAATGTGTGTGAGTGCTGACCCCCCTCCCCCCCCCCCATCCACCTGTGTAATATGAGTGTTAATCTGTGTTCAGACACTTGTGTAAAAAATTATATAAAAGAACACACAATTTATGTAATAATAAAAGATGTTTAAGTGCAATTATTTAAAAAAAAACAAAGGGCTTCCTTGTGTGATTTACAGGGTTTTTTTTCTCATTCTCGCTGGCAATCTTTCGTTCAATTTTCTGCCCTCTCCTGGAATGATACAACGCAGAAGGAGGCTATTCGGCCCATCGTGCCTGTGCCGGCTCTTTGAAAGAGCTGTCCAATTAGTCCCATAGCCCTGCAAATTTTCCCGATCTGTCGATCATTCCTTGCTGGGATGTCGTTCCATGGGGAAGGCGAGACCAACCTTATACTATTCCACCTTGGAAAGAGGCCATTGTGCTTTTTAAAAGGAAAGACTTGCATTTATATAGCGCCTTTTACGACCTCGCGACATCCCAAAGCACTTCACAGCCAATGAAGTACTTTTTTTTTGACGTGTGGTCACTGTTGAAATGTAGGAAACGCGGCAGCCAATTTGCGCACAGCAAGATCCCACTAGCAATTTGATAATGGGCAGATCGTCTGTTTTTAATGATGTCGGTTGAGGGATAAATGTCGGCCCCAGGACACCGGGGAGAACTCCCCCCTGCTCTTCTTCCAATAGTGGGATCTTTCACCTGAGAAGGGCAGACGGGGCCTCGGTTTAACGTCTCATCCAAAAGGCGGTGCCTCCGACAGTGCGGCACTCCCTCAGTACCGGCACCGGGAGTGTCAGCCTGGATTGTGAGGCTCAAGTCTCTGGAGTGGGGCTCGAACCCACGACCTTCTGACTCGGTGAGGGGGGGAAAGAGAGAGAGAGAGAGACCTACTGAGCCATGACTCATGCAGTAAAGCTTTGCACCGACTTGCACGGTAGAGCAGGAGCAATTAAAGACCGAGGGATATATAGTTTCAGGCACGCAGTAACACGAGGGAAATGAATACATGAATGTGGGAAATGCAAGGGCTGTATTTAATTTGTTTCAGACGGAGTTGAGGGGGGGGGAGGTGGAAGATACTCGATAACTTTTACATACCAGAGAGCGAGCAGTGGGAGGGGCTAGCATTGATTGTAGGGGGTCTGATATCAAATAATAAGAGACTGGGGAGTCGAAACAAAAGAAAGTGCAGGCAACAGCACGAACTGGGACCGCGCAGATCAGATTCCGGTTGTGGAATCCGAGCCGGGGTTTTCCGTCTCATTCCGGCCGCTGCGCTGGAAGGATTTGCCCCCTCCCCTCCCTTAACCGCGTCTCTGCTCTGCGAAGGATCCACCGCCTGAGTGCCCCACCGAGGGGGGCTTCATCCAGGGCTCCTGCTCCTCATCGCGACTCTCGGGCGGACGGACGGGCCGCGGGTGAGATCAGGATCAGCTGTGAAGGCCCCCATGGTCGAATATGCCTCTGACGCCAAGTGACAGCGCAGCCTCTCTCCACCCAAACTCCTTTCTCCCACTTGTGATGCTTGCTAATTATTCTATAGTCCTTAAGAATGCGTCTTTTAAAATTGGGTCGGGTGGGAGTAGATCTGGTCAAAAGTATTCCATACCGAGTTACGGGCTAGTTCAGGGGCCATCCCCTCATAGTCTGGGCAACTCAACCTTACTGGCACGGATACAGCCTACTCTGCTTAATTCAGGGCCTAAAGGGTTAAATCACGAGGCCAGGTCGCATAAACTTGGTTGATGTTCCCTTGAATTTCGAGAGCCGATCTGAGCGAGGTCTTTAAAATGATAACGGGAGTCCAGAAGAAGGGGGCACAATCTTAAAATCAGAGCTAGGCCGTTCAGGGGTGACGTCAGGAAGCACTTCTTCGCACAAAGGAGAGTGGGAATCTGGAGCTCTCTTTCCCCCCCCCCCCCCCAAAAAAGGCTGTGGATGCTGGAGGGGGTCAGTTGGAGCTTTAAGACTGAGAGCGATAGATTTTTGTTGGGTGAGGGGATCGAGGGATATGGAGTTGAGGTACAGATCAGCCATGACCTGATTGAATGGGAAACAAGCTCGAGGGGCTGAATGGCCTCCTCCTGTTCCTAGGTAACAGGCTCGAGGGCCTAATAACCACCGTGCTGCAGAACACCCAGAGGTCGAAGAGAAGCTCTTTTTTTTTACTGGAATTGGCACAACTGACACGTACCTCTTTAACTTCTACTCTTGCGGAGACCATTCTATTGGGTTGTGGGACTCAGGCCAAAACTGGACCGGCCCCCACCCCCACCCGACGCAGCGTGTACATGAGGTTTCGTCTGCTGGCGCGGAGCCTCCTGCCTCTACCTTGATGGGCTGCATTGGAGTGTTTCACTATCAGTGAAGCCCCCGCAGGTCGATCCAGCAGAAGCCTCTCACCTTCCTCCAGCCCCGCAAGCCTCCGAGATCTCTGCGCTCCTCCAATTCTGGCCTCTTCCCCATCCCCGATTTTCACGGCTCCGCCATCGGCGGCCGTGCCTTCAGCTGCCTGGGCCCCGAAGCTCTGGAATTCCCTCCCTAAACCTCTCCACCTCTCCCTCTCTCTCCTTTTAAAACCCTCCTTAAAACCTACCTCTTTGACCAAGCTTTTGGTCACCTGTCCTAATATCTCCTTATGCGACTCGGTGTCTGATTTATGCGTCTGTGAAGCGCCTTGGGACGTTGTCCGAAGTTAACGGTGATATATAAATGCAGGTTGTTGCGAGAGGGAGGGTACAGATGGGCAGGGAGGTGAGGGTGAACTCCAAGGGGAGAGCGAGACATTGCAGTAAATGGCAGCTGCTGTAAGGTATGTGTAAAGCTGGTTTGTCAAAAACCCCTTTTGTTAAGCCTGTGTTCAACTCCTGTGTAACCTGAGTTGGTAAACCAATCTCTGAAAATGGTTTATCTCCTGTACAACTGGTTTTCCCTAAAAGCTGTCCCTCATCGGACGCAGTGCGAAACAAGCCTTCGATTCAGTTACCATGGTTACCACACCGTTCGATCCGAAACTTTAATGGGATTTTTAAAAAGCAAAATCCCCAGGAATGTTTGGGTGGGAGGAAAGACGTTAAGTTTGCCCTCCCCCACCCCGCCCCAAGGACGCGAGTGTTGGCAAGCTATTCGACCACAGAGGCCTCGCCTCAGCAGAGCAGGATCCTGCCAGGGGGGGATTAGAGGCTTCAGGGGAACCGGGAGCCGATGTAGGTCAGCGAGCACAGGGATGATGGATGAGTGGGTTAGGAGACGGGCAGCAGAGTGCAGGTCGAGCTCAGGTTTATGGAGGATGGGAGGCCGGCCAGGAGAGCATTGGCGTAGTTGAGTCTGGAGGTGACAAAATCATGAAAAGCCTTTCCACCATCTACAAGGCACAAGTCAGGAGTGTGATGGAATACTCTCCACTTGCCTGGATGAGTGCAGCTCCAACAACACTCAAGAAGCTCGACACCATCCAGGACAAAGCAGCCCGCTTGATTGGCACCCCATCCACCACCCTAAACATTCACTCCCTTCACCACTGGCGCACCATAGCTGCAGTGTGTACCATCCACAGGATGCACTGCAGCAACTCGCCAAGGCTTCTTCGACAGCACCTCCCAAACCCACGACCTCTACCACCTAGAAGGACAAGAGCAGCAGACACATGGGAACAACACCACCTGCACGTTCCCTTCCAAGTCACACACCATCCCGACTTCGAAATATATCGCCGTTCCTTCATCGTCGCTGGGTCAAAATCCTGGAACTCCCTTCCTAACAGCACTGTGGGAGAACCGTCACCACACGGACTGCAGCGGTTCAAGAAGGCGGCTCACCACCACCTTCTCAAGGGGCAATTAGGGATGGGCAATAAATGGCGGCCTCGCCAGCGACGCCCACATCCCATGAACGAATAAAAAAGAGCTTCAGCAGCCAGCACCCTGTGTTACTGACTGTATCTCTTCTGATGTTAATCCCTCTCCCTCACACTGTCACTCAGTAACCCCTCTCCCCCCAGCACCCTGTGTTACTGACTGTATCTCCACTGATGTTAATCCCTCTCCCTCACACTGTCACTCAGTAACCCCTCTCCCCCCAGCACCCTGTGTTACTGACTGTATCTCTTCTGATGTTAATCCCTCTCCCTCACACTGTCACTCAGTAACCCCTCTCCCCCCAGCACCCTGTGTTACTGACTGTATCTCTTCTGATGTTAATCCCTCTCCCTCACACTGTCACTCAGTAACCCCTCTCCCTCCAGCGCCCTGTGTTACTGACTGTATCTCCACTGATGTTAATCCAGCTCCCTCACACTGTCACTCAGTAACCCCTCTCCCCCCAGCGCCCTGTGTTACTGACTGTATCTCTACTGATGTTAATCCCTCTCCCTCACACTGTCACTCAGTAACCCCTCTCCTCCCAGCGCCCTGTGTTACTGATTGTATCTCTACTGATGTTAATCCCTCTCCCTCACACTGTCACTCAGTAACCCCTCTCCCCCCAGCGCCCTGTGTTACTGATTGTATCTCTACTGATGTTAATCCCTCTCCCTCACACTGTCACTCAGTAACCCCTCTCCCTCCAGCGCCCTGTGTTACTGACTGTATCTCTTCTGATGTTAATCCCTCTCCCTCACACTGTCACTCAGTAACCCCTCTCCCCCCAGCACCCTGTGTTACTGACTGTATCTCTTCTGATGTTAATCCCTCTCCCTCACACTGTCACTCAGTAACCCCTCTCCCTCCAGCGCCCTGTGTTACTGACTGTATCTCCACTGATGTTAATCCAGCTCCCTCACACTGTCACTCAGTAACCCCTCTCCCCCCAGCGCCCTGTGTTACTGACTGTATCTCTACTGATGTTAATCCCTCTCCCTCACACTGTCACTCAGTAACCCCTCTCCTCCCAGCGCCCTGTGTTACTGATTGTATCTCTACTGATGTTAATCCCTCTCCCTCACACTGTCACTCAGTAACCCCTCTCCCCCCAGCGCCCTGTGTTACTGATTGTATCTCTACTGATGTTAATCCCTCTCCCTCACACTGTCACTCAGTAACCCCTCTCCCCCCAGCGCCCTGTGTTACTGATTGTATCTCTACTGATGTTAATCCCTCTCCCTCACACTGTCACTCAGTCACATCGAGGTGGTCCATGTTGGCAGAGGAAGCTACAAGTAATGATCCAGGCAACATGAGGAGCTTTCTGTTTAATTGTGAAGGAGAAAGCCTAAATGTATTTACACAGTGAGTGTACACCACACGTGGAGTCTGTACATTTACAGACTGCGCTCTCAGCCGTTGTATTGCTCGTCGAATCACAATACACAGGGAGGTCAATACATTGTGACATTCCAACAGGAGAAAGCCTGAAAGAAAATGAGCAGCTTCGACACATGGGAATTAAGGCCGCTGTGTTTCCTTCCCAACCTGTGCCCACAAAATCATCAGAAATGACAGGGCGAGAGGCCATTTAAAAACTGAGATTGATCGATTTTTGTTGGGTGAGGGGATTATGGGTTACAGAACCAAGGCGGGTAGATGGAGTTAGGCTACAGATCAGCCATGATCTAATTGAATGGCGGAACAGGCTCGAGGGGCTGAATGGCTTCCTCTTGTTCCTGTGTAACAGGCTCGAGGGGCTGAACGGCCTCCTCCTGTTCCTGTGCAACAGGCTCGAGGGGCTGAACGGCCTCCTCCTGTTCCTGTGCAACAGGCTCGAGGGGCTGAACGGCCTTCTCCTGTTCCTGTGCAACAGGCTCGAGGGGCTGAACGGCCTCCTTCTGTTCCTGTGCAACAGGCTCGAGGGGCTGAATGGCTGGATGAGACTCTCTCATTCACTCCTGTGTAGTTTAATACATAAATTGGCTGCCATCTTGGAACTTGAGATAAACACAGATCGGATCTGGGGGGGATACAGAATTCCGACAGACCAAAATGCTCCCCCTTAATCCCATTGCAACAGAAATCCGACAAAGCATGCCCCATTCTTTCAGTACAAACAGCACCCAGACAGGGGCACCCTCCCAGATTTAAAACCAGTTTCGCACAAAATGTGCCTTCTGCTCTCGTACTGACGATTTTATAAGATTCGGAGCGCAGAGAAATTCTGCGATTATCTGAAATGATCGGATTTCTTGACTTCACAACTCATTGAGGCTAAAATCACCGCCTCGATGTGTCTCCCAGTCCCCGTGGGCAAAATAGTGTCAAGTGTTCCAGTTTACGGCTGTAGTGTGTTGAGAGGCTGCCCTGATACCAGACCAACTGTCCATCAGGTACTCCGCGAAACAGCTCTGGGACAGACCTGCTGCTCCAAGGACTTTTACATTCACATGCAGAGGGAGCTTTGCCCTGTATCTGACTCGTGCTGTACCTGCCCTGGGAGAGTTTGATGGGACAGTGTAGAGGGAGCTTTATTCTGTATCTAACCCGACACCTGCCCTGGGAGTGTTTGATGGGACAGTGTAGAGGGAGCTTTACTCTGTATCTAACCCTGTACCTTCCCTGGGAGTGTCTGATGGGACAGTGTAGAGGGAGCTTTACTCTGTATCTAACCCGTGCTGTACCTGCCCTGGGAGTGTTTGATGGGACAGTGTAGAGGGAGCTTTACTCTGTATCTAACCCGTGCTGTACCTGCCCTGGGAGTGTTTGATGGGACAGTGTAGAGGGAGCTTTACTCTGTATCTAACCCTGTACCTTCCCTGGGAGTGTTTGATGGGACAGTGTAGAGGGAGCTTTACTCTGTATCTAACCCGTGCTGTACCTGCCCTGGGAGTGTTTGATGGGACAGTGTAGAGGGAGCTTTACTCTGTATCTAACCCTGTACCTTCCCTGGGAGTGTTTGATGGGACAGTGTAGAGGGAGCTTTACTCTGTATCTAACCCGTGCTGTACCTGCCCCGGGAGTGTTTGATGGGACAGTGTAGAGGGAGCTTTACTCTGTATCTAACCCGTGCTGTACCTGCCCTGGGAGTGTTTGATGGGACAGTGTAGAGGGAGCTTTACTCTGTATCTAACCCTGTACCTTCCCTGGGAGTGTTTGATGGGACAGTGTAGAGGGAGCTTTACTCTGTATCTAACCCTGTACCTTCCCTGGGAGTGTTTGATGGGACAGTGTAGAGGGAGCTTTACTCTGTATCTAACCCTGTACCTTCCCTGGGAGTGTTTGATGGGACAGTGTAGAGGGAGCTTTACTCTGTATCTAACCCTGTACCTTCCCTGGGAGTGTTTGATGGGACAGTGTAGAGGGAGCTTTACTCTGTATCTAACCCTGTACCTGCCCTGGGAGTGTTTGATGGGACAGTGCAGAGGGAGCTTTACTCTGTATCTAACCCGTGCTGTACCTGCCCTGGGAGTGTTTGATGGGACAGTGTAGAGGGAGCTTTACTCTGTATCTAACCCTGTACCTGCCCTGGGAGTGTTTGATGGGACAGTGTAGAGGGAGCTTTACTCTGTATCTAACCCGTGCTGTATCTGCCCTGGGAGTGTTTGATGGGACAGTGTAGAGGGAGCTTTACTCTGTATCTAACCCTGTACCTTCCCTGGGAGTGTTTGATGGGACAGTGTAGAGGGAGCTTTACTCTGTATCTAACCCTGTACCTTCCCTGGGAGTGTTTGATGGGACAGTGTAGAGGGAGCTTTACTCTGTATCTAACCCTGTACCTTCCCTGGGAGTGTTTGATGGGACAGTGTAGAGGGAGCTTTACTCTGTATCTAACCCTGTACCTTCCCTGGGAGTGTTTGATGGGACAGTGTAGAGGGAGCTTTACTCTGTATCTAACCCTGTACCTTCCCTGGGAGTGTTTGATGGGACAGTGTAGAGGGAGCTTTACTCCGTATCTAACCCTGTACCTGCCCTGGGAGTGTTTGATGGGACAGTGTAGAGGGAGCTTTACTCTGTATCTAACCCTGTACCTGCCCTGGGAGTGTTTGATGGGACAGTGTAGAGGGAGCTTTACTCTGTATCTAACCCTGTACCTGCCCTGGGAGTGTTTGATGGGACAGTGTAGAGGGAGCTTTACTCTGTATCTAACCCTGTACCTGCCCTGGGAGTGTTTGATGGGACAGTGTAGAGGGAGCTTTACTCTGTATCTAACCCGTGCTGTACCTTCCCTGGGAGTGTTTGATGGGACAGTGCAGAGGGCAGGTACACTCTACACTGTCCCCATCAATATGACATTTCCTTCTCCCACACCAGCCGTTCTGTGGCCTCTCTAAGCGAGACAGGCAGTCGTGTACCAGTTAGAGCCATATTGGGGCAGTATCGAGACTGTCCAAACTCCTTTCACCTTACAGCCAGCACCCAATCAGTCTGGACCGGTGTGACCCTGGGCCCAAAGGTGAAAGGTCAGTGTCTGACCAATATGTACCCCCAGTGAAGCAGTGTCCGGGTGACCATTTGTTTTATAATGGGAGTGGGGGCATAAATAGTGCGTGTTATGGAGCGGCCAAGTGGTATGGGGGCAGTGAGAGGGTGTGTTTTAACACTGAGGCCTCTGATACAACAGAGGGAGCGTCCCGATATTCAGGGCCCCACATATCACCCACAATCTGACCTGCGGTCAAGAAACGGTTCGTCTGGTATCTGCCGGGTTGACCCCTCCCCCTTGCCCCTTGACCTCCTCGCCTAACCGTCGCCGGTCGATTCAGTCAGGGCGGCCTGTCTGGCCATGGTCTCGGAGAAAAGGTCCAGCAGGTTGTTGAGTCCCACCAGGTAACCGTCCTCTCGGTTCCCCTCCTCCCAGGCCAGGTCGTGCTGCAAGGTCTGGCCCGCGGGCAGGGCCATCGTCTTCCCAAAGTCGATCATCCAGACGTTGCCCTGACCTTTCTTCTCGTGGATGAACAGCAGGGAGCTCCCGATCACCTTGGGAGCGGGGGGGGGGAGAAGGGAGAAAGCATCTCTTGTGGATCGCACTCGAGGAAGAATTGAATAAATACTGGAAAAAGAAAATATCTGCAGGGCTTTGAGGAAGGAGCAGGGGGGAGTGGGACTAATTGGATCGCTCTTTCAAAGAGCCAGCACAGGCATGATGGGCCGAATGGCCTCCTTCTTTACGCAGAGAGTGGTGAGAATGTGGAACTCGCTCCCGAAAGGAGTAGTTGAGGCGAACAGATAAACACATGAGGGAGAAAGGAATAGAAGGATAGGCTGATAGGGTGAGATGAAGTAGGGAGGGAGGAGCCTAAACACCAGCATGGACCATTCGGGCCGAATGGCCTGTTTCTGGTGCTCTACGTTGGATGTCATTCTGGGCTGTATTATTCGATGATTCCTCCCCTGATCCCAAAATATTGTCCCCCTCCTCTCCCCAGGGGCCGACTTTTGCTCAGTTCCGCAGCCGCTGACAAGGCCACCTTCACATGCGAGCGTGGAATCACGGGGCGGGGGGGGGGGCGGAGGCTGTTTGGCTATTTGACCACGGAGGGCGTCGCAGCGGCAGCCGGACGGGAATCTGAATGGGGAAACCCCCTCCGTCTCCACCCCTCGCGTTTCCCACCCGAGCTCAGGGCGCTGAGACCAAAATTGATACGATACATTCACCCTACATCGTGACAGTGACTGCAGTTCAAAAACGACATGGGACGTCGTGAGACCATTAAAGGAACTACACAAATGTCAGTTCTTTGTCTCTCTCTCTCGCTAACTCGGCTGACATCAGCAATCTCAGCACAGACTGCAGAGAGAAATGGGGCCCTTCAGTATTCAGGGCGAGTCGGAGGATTGAGTGGGGGGGCCAGGCGTTGGGGGGAGGTGGGTGCAGAGGGCTATTGAGATATATTCATTTAATCACCAACTTTCAGTATCAAAATTCACAGGGGTTGGGAGCCGCAGGCAACAGTACCCTGAGATCCCAATATTGGAAGCCCAATTACTTTGGTTAAATGGCTAGAAGATTAAAGACTTGCATTTATATAGCGCCTTTCACAACCTCAGGACGTCCCACAGCGCTTTACAGCCAATTAAGTACTTTTCTGAAGTGTGGTTGTAATGTAGGAAACGCGGCAGCCAATTTGCGCACAGGAAGATCCCACAAACAGCAATGTGATAATGAGCAGATCATCTGTTTTTTAGTGCTGTTCGTTGAGGGATAAATATCGTCCCAGGACACCGGGGAGAACTCCCCCCTGCTCTTCTTCCAATAGTGGCCGTGGGATCTTTTGCGTCCACCTGAGAGGGGCAGACGGGGCCCTCGGTTTAACGTCTCATCCGAAAGACGGCATCTCCGGCAGTGCAGCGCTCCCTCAGTACTGACCCTCCGACAGTGCGGCGCTCCCTCAGTACTGACCCTCCGACAGAGCAGCGCTCCCTCGGTACCAACCCTCCGACAGTGCGGCGCTCCCTCACTACTGACCCTCCGACAGTGCGGCGCTCCCTCAATACCGACCCTCCGACAGTGCGGCGCTCCCTCACTACTGACCCTCCGACAGTGCGGCGCTCCCTCAGTACTGCCCCTCCGACAGTGCAGCGCTCCCTCAGTACTGACCCTCCGACAGTGCGGCGCTCCCTCAGTACCGACCCTCCGACAGTGCGGCGCCCCCTCAGTACCGACCCTCCGACAGTGCGGCGCTCCCTCAGTACCGACCCTCCGACAGTGCGGCACTCCCTCAGTGCCGACCCTCCGACAGTGCGGCGCTCCCTCAGCGCTGACCCTCCGACAGTGCGGCACTCCCTCAGTACCGACCCTCCGACAGGGCGGCGCTCCCTCAGTACTGACCCTCCGACAGTGCAGCGCTCCCTCAGTACTGACCCTCCGACAGTGCGGCATTCCCTCAGTACTGACCCTCCGACAGTGCGGCGCTCCCTCAGTACTGACCCTCCGACAGTGCGGCGCCCCCTCAGTACTGACCCTCCGACAGTGCGGCATTCCCTCAGTACCGACCCTCCGACAGTGCGGCGCCCCCTCAGTACTGACCCTCCGACAGTGCGGCATTCCCTCAGTACTGACCCTCCGACAGTGCGGCATTCCCTCAGTACCGACCCTCCGACAGTGCGGCGCCCCCTCAGTACTGACCCTCCGACAGTGCGGCATTCCCTCAGTACCGACCCTCCGACAGTGCGGCATTCCCTCAGTACCGACCCTCCGACAGTGCGGCGCCCCCTCAGTACTGACCCTCCGACAGTGCGGCATTCCCTCAGTACTGACCCTCCGACAGTGCGGCATTCCCTCAGTACCGACCCTCCGACAGTGCGGCGCCCCCTCAGTACTGACCCTCCGACAGTGCGGCACTCCCTCAGTGCCGACCCTCCGACAGTGCGGCGCTCCCTCAGTACTGACCCTCCGACAGTGCGGCATTCCCTCAGTACCGACCCTCCGACAGTGCGGCGCCCCCTCAGTACTGACCCTCTGACAGTGCGGCACTCCCTCAGTACCGACCCTCCGACAGTGCGGCATTCCCTCAGTACTGACCCTCCGACAGTGCGGCATTCCCTCAGTACTACACTGGGAGTGTCGGCCTGGATTATGGGCTGGATAAAGATCCACTTCCCAAATGGGATTTGGCGACATCCAACCAATGGGACCAATGAGGGAGAATAATCTGGCAGGATGTGGAGTGTGGAACCTCCTTGTGAGTTATGATGTTTGGTACAAGTAATGAGTTCAAGTAAGTAATAATGAACAGAAAGTGCGTTCTACACTGTGTATTGGATATAGATAACTCCAAGCATACAATCCCAACGGACCAAACCCCTTCCCATTCACCCCCATTGTACACAATCCCAATGGACCAAACCCCTTCCCATTCACTCCCATTGTACAGAATCCCAATGGACCAAACCCCTTCCCATTCACTCCCATTGTACAGAATCCCAATGGACCAAACCCCTTCCCATTCACTCCCATTGTACACAATCCCAATGGACCAAACCCCTTCCCATTCACTCCCATTGTACAGAATCCCAATGGACCAAACCCCTTCCCATTCACTCCCATTGTACACAATCCCAATGGACCAAACCCCTTCCCATTCACTCCCATTGTACAGAATCCCAATGGACCAAACCCCTGGATCAACACAGCAGTTATCTGTCAGCTGTGGCTCAGTGAGTATCTCTCTCTCTCTCTCTCTCTCTCGCCCCTGTGTCAGAAGGTCGTGGGTTCGAGCCCCACTCCCGAGACTCGAGCCCATAATCCAGGCCGACACTCCCAGTGCCAGTACTGAGGGAGTGCCGCACTGTCGGAGGTGCCGTCTCTCGGATGAGACGTTAAACCGAGGCCCCGTCTGCCCCTCTCAGGTGGACATAAAAGATCCCACGGCCACTATTGGAAGAAGAGCAGGGGGGAGTTCTCCCCGGTGTCCTGGGCCGATATTTATCCCTCAACCAACATCACTAAAAAAACAGATTATCTGCTCATTATCACGTTGCTATTTGTGGGATCTTGCTGTGCGCAAATTGGCTGCTGCGTTGCCTACATTACAACAGTGACTACACTTCAAAAGTATTTCATTGGCTGTAAAGCGCTTTGGGACGTCCTGAGGTTGTGAAAGGCGCTATATAAATGCAAGTCTTTCATTGTTTTCCCCTAAACAAGCTCTTGTAACCAAGGCAACCCATCGCTCTGGGCCAAACCCAGTTGACGCACTTGAGAATCCCACACAAGCTCTATCCTGAGGGCATGGGACGAGCTCTCAAGTCCAACTACAACAAACTTACAACATACCTCGTGGGATCTGAAAAAGGGAGACAGCAGTAATGCGTCCCTGATCGCTTGCAGTCGATTCCAATAGTCTTCCTGTGAAACAGAGAGAGACCTTTTCAAAATGAGACACTCTACGCCAAACTTAAAAACATACAGATTGTCCAAGCGTCCCCCCTTAACCCACTCCCCTCACAGAGAGCGTTCCCACCACCGTTAGACCAGGAGCAGGGTGAGGAGGACTCAATCCAGTTCCGAGTGGGATTGTCCCCAACTGGACACTAATTGGAAACCTGACTCAGGAAAGGCCACAGGACGGCTGGTGTGGGAACTGGGTCATGAGGCAGGAGAAGGGGCTCTTCGCAAACCGCCCTGGGAGTGTTTGATGGGACAGTGTAGAGGGAGCTTTACTCTGTATCTAACCCTGTACCTGCCCTGGGAGTGTTTGATGGGACAGTGTAGAGGGAGCTTTACTCTGTATCTAACCCATGCTGTACCTGCCCTGGGAGTGTTTGATGGGACAGTGTAGCGGGAGCTTTACTCTGAATCTAACCCTGTACCTGCCCTGGGAGTGTTTGATGGGGACAGTGTAGAGGGAGCTTTACTCTGAATCTAACCCTGTACCTGCCCTGGGAGTGTTTGATGGGGACAGTGTAGAGGGAGCTTTACTCTGTATCTAACCCTGTACCTGCCCTGGGAGTGTTTGATGGGGACAGTGTAGAGGGAGCTTTACTCTGTATCTAACCCTGTACCTGCCCTGGGAGTGTTTGATGGGACAGTGTAGAGGGAGCTTTACTCTGTATCTAACCCATGCTGTACCTGCCCTGGGAGTGTTTGATGGGGACAGTGTAGAGGGAGCTTTACTCTGTATCTAACCCGTGCTGTACCTGCAGAATAGAATTACAGAAATTTACAGCACGGAAGGAGGCCATTCGGCCCATTGTGTCCATGCCGGCCGAGAAAGAGCTATCCAGCTTAATCCCACTTTCCAGCACTTGGTCTGTAGCCCTGTGGGTTACGGCACCTCGAGTGCACATCCGAGTACTTTTTAAATGAGCTGAGGGTTTCTGCCTCTCCCACCCTTTCAGGCAGTGAGTTCCAGACCCCCACCACCCTCTGGGTGAAAAAATTTCTCCTCAGCTCCCCTCTAATCCTTCTACCAATTACTTTAAATCTATGCCCCCTGGTTATTGACCCTCTCTGCTAAGGGAAATAGGCCCTCCCTATTCACTCTATCCAGTCCCGTCATAATTTTATACACCTCAATTAAATCTCCCCTCAGCCTCCTCTGTTCCAAGGAAAACAACCCCAGCCGATCCAATCTTTCCTCATCGCTAAAATTCTCCAGCCCTGGCAACATCCTTGTAAATCTCCTCTGCTCCCTCTCTAGTGCAATCACATCTTTCCTGTAATGTCCCTGACTCTCTGCTCTCCCTGGTCTGAGACTCAGACAGATGGTCACGAGCAGCCATCAGATGAAGGACAACACTGTAAGAACGGGAACTTTGAACCCGAAACAGAAAGTTGTGGAAATGCATAGCAAGTCCCTCGGAGACTGGGAGGGGAAAAGCTTGCTGCGTTCTACTGAGAACCTGTACCCCCAAACGTTACCCTGTCCCCTCTCTCTTTATGGGTGCTGACGGACCTTGCTTGTGGATTTCCAGAACTTTCTGTGTAGGTTTCTGAGAGGAGCCTGAACGCCCTGATATTTAGCGAGTTCTGGTATTGGGCCGGGCAGTGTTGTGTTTGTGTTGGCCGATCGGTTGACCTCTGAACTCTAAAAGATCAAATATCTTCTGTCTAAAGTAAAAGAGCCTGCCACGTTCCACGTTCTGCCCTCCGCCCCGTTCCGCCCCCTCCAATTTCTGCCCCCTCCGACCCCTCACGTTCCACGTTCCGCCCCGTGCCTTGTGAAGAGGGAGAAACAAAATGTGAGCAGACAAAGCACCTTTGTCCAGAGACTCCCATGACGCCCTTATGGGTTTGGTGAAAACCGGTATCTTAATCGGGGTTTGGCAGCATTCCCACGACGGTCACGGTGATGTGGCAATTCTGTCGAGTGCACCTCCCCTTTAACCCATTCCGTAAGAGTGCACCTCCCCTTTAACCCATTCTCTCGGGTGCCCCTCACCTTTAACTCATTCCGTAAGCGTGCCCCTCCCCTTTAACCCATTCTCTCGAGTGCACCTCCCCTTTAACTCATTCCGTAAGCGTGCACCTCCCCTTTAACCCATTCTCTCGAGTGCACCTCCCCTTTAATCCATTCTGTAAGAGTGCACCTCCCCTTTAACCCATTCTGTAAGAGTTATCCCTCCCCTTTAACCCAGTCTCTCGGGTGCCCCTCCCCTTTAACCCATTCTGTAAGAGTTATCCCTCCCCTTTAACCCATTCTGTAAGAGTTATCCCTCCCCTTTAACCCAGTCTCTCGGGTGCCCCTCCCCTTTAACCCAGTCTCTCGGGTGCCCCTCCCCTTTAACCCATTCTGTGGATGGGTTATTGGGAAGGAGGCGATGTTGCAAGTCTCCTCTCTCCGTGCGAAGCCTCGCCGGACAGCGACGTGGGCCCGAAGGCAGCCGGTAACACCACAGCCTCGCGTGGCCTCACACCAGGACTGCCGCCTCGCAATCGCTCCTGACCCACCCCCCGCCCCCAGCTCTCTCTGAACGGCAGATTTAAATCCTTGTAAAAACAGACTTCAAAAACTAGAGCTGTGCAAACACATGGTGGGAAAGGGGACTGAGTGGTTTTAGGGTCATCACTGACCCAGCAGATAATTAATGAGCTGTGTGGCGGTCGGGGGGGGGCGGGCAGGTTATGGAGAATCGATGATGCCAATCATGGTTGAATAGTGGAGATGGGAGGATGGGAATATATCCGGGGGTACTGATTGATTATCAGTGGGGAGTATTTACACAGGAGATTCAATGGGGGGCGGGGGAGGGTGGAGTCCACGATGAGCATACATGGGCTGTGAGAGGGGTGGGATTGATGGGCTGAATGGCCTCGCCTTAGTTGCAGGGTTTGTGGCGTTTGCAGAGATGAGGCGGGACCGAGTCCTCAGGATGTGGAGGTTTGGCCTATTTATAAATTCGGCAGAGGGCACCGCCCCTTTAATGCATCGCTTTGGCAGGTTAATTAAAGCTTTGGGATGTCACTGTAGTGTCAAATTATACAGTTCCTTCAGAAACAGAAGGATGAAAATTTGCTGCAGGGTCGAAGCCGTGCCCTAACCTCCATGGAAACCATGGCTGCAGTGACCGAATTCTTCAAAGTCCAGGCGAGCTGCCAAACACCTATAATGCTGGCAGGAAACTGCAATTATCTGCTGTGCAAGGTATGAGCCCAGGATTGCCTGAGCTTGTTCTGACGACAATACGCTCGAAAGGACCTGCAGGTGTTTTTCCAAAATGCAAATGTTTTGCAGTGGGTGTGACCTTCTGTTATGGAGTTGAGAGGAATGAGTGTACAAGGAACAGGGGCTACTTCAAATGACTCTCCCAGCGCCTGAGATACAGAGTAAAGCTCCCTCTACACTGTCCCGTCAAACACTCCCGGGGCAGGTACAGGGTTAGATACAGAGTAAAGCTCCCTCTACACTGTCCCGTCAAACACTCCCAGGGCAGGTACAGGGTTAGATACAGAGTAAAGCTCCCTCTACACTGTCCCGTCAAACACTCCCGGGGCAGGTACAGGGTTAGATACAGAGTAAAGCTCCCTCTACACTGTCCCATCAAACACTCCCAGGGCAGGTACAGGGTTAGATACAGAGTAAAGCTCCCTCTACACTGTCCCATCAAACACTCCCAGGGCAGGTACAGGGTTAGATACAGAGTAAAGCTCCCTCTACACTGTCCCATCAAACACTCCCAGGGCAGGTACACAGGGGTTAGATACAGAGTAAAGCTCCCTCTACACTGTCCCATCAAACACTCCCAGGGCAGGTACAGGGTTAGATACAGAGTAAAGCTCCCTCTACACTGTCCCATCAAACACTCCCAAGGACATTTCCATTTCTCACACCAGGCGTCCTGTGGTCTCTCTGAGTAAGTCTGCTAGTTTAATAGGGGTAATTATGTGCTCTGGGCCTATGACCACTGGTAAGTGTATTGCGACTGTCCTGATCTGGGCCCCAGTTGAGGGCCAAGCAGTGATGTCATACTAATGGCAACCGGTCTGAATGGAGCTGGGTCATCACACCGCCCTTTCACCTCTGACCCCTGGGCTTGAATGCAGCCTGGTCGGACTTTTGGTGAAATGGTCTTTCTACATCCTAGTGGGCAAGGTAGGTCTGAGATAATAGAGGGGGTCTGGTTGGGGTTGTGACCAAACACTTGGTCGAAGAGGTGGGCTTTAAGAAGGGTCGTAAAGGAGGAGAGGGATGCGGAGGGGGGAATTCCAGAGCGTGGGGCCTAGGCGGCTGAAGGCATGGCCGCCAATGGTGGAGCGAAGGGAGGGGATGGGGAGGGGTGGACAATCGTCTGCAATCAGAGGGACGGAGACCTCAAACGAGAAGGGACAAACCTGTCACTCGTCCTTTGGGCTCTGTACAACCTATGTACTGACTGCTGTTGCCCTGTCCTGGGGTTGCCAACTCTGGATGGACGCATTCCTGGAGGTTTCATCACGTGACCTCCCATCTCCCGCCTCCCATTCCCCCCTCCCCCCCCACAATTGGTCAACCAACGCGTCCGTCCTCGAGATGCCCCGCCTTCCCAACGGCCAATCGCGAAGCAAACAGACTCCTCGTTACCCCATCGACTGATTCTCAACTTCAGGTCGACAGCCCGTTCTCCCCTCTCTCAATTCTAACCAATAAACGAGAGGGTTCGTAGGAGGTCAATTCATTAAAAAAAAACACTGCACTTTTTGACGTCCCGACGACTTTTCTCCAGGACTTGCTCGCAGCGGTGTCCTGGAGATCAGTCTTCAATTCCTGGAGACTCCAGGGCAATCCTGGAGGATTTGGCAACACTGCCTCTGTCCCCTTTCATTCTGAAGGATGAGGACGAGCCAGTGAGCCACCTGCACTGGACTGGCCCCGTGTCGACCGGGAGACGGGCCCATCCCACCGTTTGCCGGTTACGGACGGCGCTGAGTTCGGGAAAACCCACCATAATTCCCAAGTGTCCTTTGGTGAAACGGGTCAGAGCGTTGATAATCTGCTCCCTTGTCTTTGTCCTCTTGAAGTCTTTCAGGACTGCCCCGTCATCCATCTGCAAAGCAAGAATCATCAGAGTCGTGCAACACAGGAAGACGCCATTCGGCCCATCGTGCTTGTGCTGGCTTTCTTCGCAGACGCCAATTGATAGCGCGCCCCCCCCCTCCCTGGAGAGTGGAGCCCGGAGCTCGGAATTCCACGATCGAGGGGGATACTCGTATCCGGTGGGTGTGGGTGGCCCCTCCCTCATCGTATGGGTTGTGGGAGCCAATGAAACCCCCCTCCGTCATCTGATATAGAAATGGTTGCAGCCATGGGAGGAGCGTTCAGGTCGCGGCCCGTCAGGCTGTTAATCAGCCTGCTAATCCTTCCACTACACTATTCTCCAAGGGAAGAGTGTGAAGATGAGAAATAATGAATTGGGACAGTGGTCAGGTACAGTTTGGGAAGGGGGAACTCAGCCAGCTTCTGACCGCCCGGCTGGAAAAGCTCACCTGTGATGCCCTCGTGGTTGAATAGCCAGCGAGCATTCATTACCTGCGCCCCTCGATGGAGAACGGCCACTTGGAGGCGGACCCTGGGTGCCCGCGGGCCTGCGCCCCTCGCCACCTTCGAGAGGGCAGAGGGGGAGGAACGTCGTATCCTTTGCAGATGCGCATGGACCCACCAACTCCGAGACGGGGGGCAACGTCCCAGAGTCAGACCCACC
Source organism: Heptranchias perlo (assembly GCF_035084215.1). Classification (NCBI taxonomy): domain Eukaryota; kingdom Metazoa; phylum Chordata; class Chondrichthyes; order Hexanchiformes; family Hexanchidae; genus Heptranchias; species Heptranchias perlo. The sequence continues at coordinate 8,117,750 of NC_090367.1, read as the reverse complement.
GTCCCTCGAACGTCGCACTCCCAACGGGCGATGGCAAGCGCAGGACGAGGCATTTTCCCCACTGCCGGGGGGGAGGGGGTGGGGGGAGTAAAAGATGAATAGAAAAATGAGGGCCATCCCCCCCCAAGTATGACCCTCAACGGGAGGAGAGGGCATGGGTTAACACGGGTCGGTGTGCCACGCCATAGCGGGGGAGGGCAAGTCGGCATTTTAAAAAATTCGTTTATGGGATGTGGGCGTCGCTGGCGAGGCCGGCATTTATTGCCCATCCCTAACTGCCCCTTGAGAAGGTGGTGGTGAGCCGCCTTCTTGAACCGCTGCAGTCCGTGTGGTGACGGTTCTCCCACAGTGCTGTTAGGAAGGGAGTTCCAGGATTTTGACTCAGTGACGATGAAGGAACGGCCGATATATTTCCAGGTCGGGATGGTGTGTGACTTGGAGGGGAACATGCAGGTGGTGTTGTTCCCATGTACCTGCTGCTCTTGTCCTTCTAGGTGGTGGAGGTCGCGAGTTTGGGAGGTGCTGTCGAAGAAGCCTTGGCGAGTTGCTGCAGTGCATCCTGTGGATGGTGCACACTGCAGCCACAGTGCGCCGGTGGTGAAGGGAGTGAATGTTTAGGGTGGTGGATGGGGTGCCAATCAAGCGGGCTGCTTTGTCCTGGATGGTGTCGAGCTTCTTGAGTGTTGTTGGAGCTGCACTCATCCAGGCAAGTGGAGAGTATTCCATCACACTCCTGACTTGTGCCTTGTAGATGGTGGAAAGGCTTTGGGGAGTCAGGAGGTGAGTCACTCGCCGCAGAATACCCAGCCTCTGACCTGCTCTCGTAGCCACGGTATTTATGTGGCTGGTCCAGTTACGTTTCTGGTCAATGGTGACCCCCAGGATGTTGATGGTGGGGGATTCGGCGATGGTAATGCCGTTGAATGTTAAGGGGAGGTGGTTAGACTCTCTCTTGTTGGAGATGGTCATTGCCTGGCGCGAATGTTACTTGCCACTTATGAGCCCAAGCCTGGATGTTGTCCAGGTCTTGCTGCATGCGGGCACGGACTGCTTCATTATCTGAGGGGTTGCGAACGGAACTGAACACTGTGCAATCATCAGCGAACATCCCCATTTCTGACCTTATGATGGAGGGAAGGTCATTGATGAAGCAGCTGAAGATGGTTGGGCCTAGGACACTGCCCTGAGGAACTCCTGCAGCAATGTCCTGGGGCTGAGGTGATTGGCCTCCAACAACCACATGTCGCTACAGGGACCAGCGCTTGGAGGGACAACAATAAACTCAAGGTGGAAAGGGGTTGGAAAACTGGAAAGGGACGGACGAGAGAGCTGGAGTTAAATTTTCCCACGCACTGTTATCCCTTCTATACGGAAGCCTAGAGTGGCGGTCGAGCTGATGGTCTCCCTCCATTGCATGTAGCGGGGTTTGGTCACGCCCCCTTGGCTGTGCTCTTCCTCGGTCGGGGCCCCCGGGTCCACCTTGGTCATCTTCTGGTACATGTCCTTGCGCACGCACTGCTTCTGCCGGGCTTTGAAGAGCTCCTCTTCCAGGTAGGTCCTGCGCAGAGAAACAAAGTGCCAACTTGCATTTATATAGCGCCTTCCACCACCTTTCAGGACGTCCCAAAGCGCTTGGCAGCCAATGAAGCACTTTTTTTTTTGAGGCGTAGTCGCTGTCGTGATGTCGGAAACGCGGCGGCCGATTTGCGCACAGCAAGATCCCGCAAACAGCAATGCGATAAGCAAGCAGATCATCTGTTTTTTTTAGGTGTTGGTTAAGGGATAAATATCGGCCCCAGGACACCCCCCTGCTCTTCTTCCAATAGCGGCCGTGGGATCTTTTACGTCCACCCGAGAGGGGCAGACGGGGCCCTCGGTTTAACGTCTCGTCCGAAAGACGGCGCCTCCGACAGTGCGGCGCTCCCTCGGTACCGGCACTGGGAGTGTCGGGCCTGGGTTATGGGGCTCGAGTCTGACTCACTTTGGGGATGGGATGGGGAATTGGAATTCCCCAACTGGTACCCAACACTCAGTGAGACACCAGATGCAGCAATTCCCCATCGGGGAGCCTCTCAATGTGGAATCGAGCAGAGAAGGGGGCCGCACTTTAGGTACCTGATGTAACAACAAATTGCATTTATATAGTGACTTTAACATCCCAAGGCGCTCCACAGCAGCGTGAGCCATCAAAATTTGACACTGAGCCACATAAGCAGATATTAGGATAGAACATAAGAACATTAGAAATAGGAGCAGGAGTAGGCCAATCGGCCCCTCGAGCCTGCTCCGCCATTCAATAAGATCATGGCTGACCTGATCCTAACCTCAAATCTAAATTCATGTCCAATTTCCTGCCCGCTCCCCGTAACCCCTAATTCCCTTTACTTCTAGGAAACTGTCTCTTTCTGTTTTAAATTTATTTAATGATGTAGCTTCCACAGCAAATTCCACAGACCTACCATCCTCTGAGTGAAGAAGTTTCTCCTCATCTCAGTTTTGAAAGAGCAGCCCCTTATTCTAAGATTATGACCCCTAGTTCTAGTTTCACCCATCCTTGGGAACATCCTTACTGCATCCACCCGATCAAGCCCCTTCACAATCTTATATGTTTCAATAAGATCGCCTCTCATTCTTCTGAACTCCAATGAGTAGAGTCCCAATCTACTCAACCTCTCCTCATATGTCCGCCCCCTCATCCCCGGGATTAACCGAGTGAACCTTCTTTGTACTGCCTCGAGAGCAAGTATGTCTTTTCTTAAGTATGGACACCAAAACTGTATGCAGTATTCCAGGTGCGGTCTCACCAATACCTTATATAACTGCAGCAATACCTCCCTGTTTTTATATTCTATCCCCCTAGCAATAAAAGCCAACATTGCGTTGGCCTTCTTGATCACCTGCTGCACCTGCAAACTAACTTTTTTGATTTTCTTGCACCAGGACCCCCAGATCCCTTTGTACTGCAGGACTTTCCAGTTTCTCGCCATTAAGATAATAACTTGCTCTCTGATTTTTCCTGCCAAAGTGCATAACCTCACAAGCTTGGTCAAAGAGGTAGGTTTTAAGGAGCGTCTTAAAGGAGGAGAGAGAGGCGGAGAGGTTTAGGGAGGGAATTCCAGAGCTTAGGGCCCAGGCAGCTGAAGGCACGGCCGCCAATGGTGGAGCGATGGGTGAACGGGACCTGGTGCGAGTTAGGATACGGGGGGTCGGCCGAGTTTTGGATGAGCTGGAGTTTACGGAGGGTGGGGGATGGGAGGCCGGGCCAGGAGAGCATTGGAATAGTGGAGTCTGGAGATAAGTGAAAGTATCATCTTTTGATAGACGTACAAAGACATGAGGACGGGGGAGGGGGAAGAGTCATGCTTTGAAGGTGGCAGGACAAGTCGCAAAGGCTGATAAAAAAGCATATGGGATCCTGGGCTTTATTAATAAGAGTACAAAAGCAAGGAAGTTATGCTAAACCTTTACAAATCACTGGTCAGGCCTCAGCTGGAGTATTGTGTCCAATTCTGGGCACCGCACTTTAGGAAGGATGTCAAGGCCTTGGAGAGGGTGCAGAGGAGATTTACCAGAATGGGACCAGGGATGAGGGACTTCAGTTATGTGGAGAGACTGGAGAAGCTGGGATTGTTCTCCTTAGAGAAGAGAAGGTTAAGGGGAGATTTAATCGAGGTGTTCAAAATCATGAGGGGTTTTGATAGAGGAGATAGGGAGAAACTGTTTCCAGTGGCAGGAGGGTATCCTGGGGATCCCAAATCGGACTTGGCTCTTATGCGTTTGAGTCTGGCTGAGTCGTGTGATAATCTGTTCTTTTGTCGTCCGTGAAGAATGGAAATCAAATAAGGGGGTTTGTTGCTAGAGGAACGGAATTCAGAAAAGCAGAGAGGTCATGGGCCTGGCCACAGTGAGGGGAGCAGAGAGGGGCCCGGCCACGGAGAGGGGAGTGGAGAGAGACCTGGCCATGGCGAGGGGAGTGGAGAGGGGCCTGGCCATGGAGAGGGGAGTGGAGAGGGGCCTGGCCACGGAGAGGGGAATGGAGAGGGGCCTGGCCATGGCGAGGGGAGTGGAGAGGGGCCTGGCCATTGAGAGGGGAGTGGAGAGGGGCCTGGCCACGGAGAGGGGAGTGGAGAGGGGCCTGGCCACAGTGAGGGGAGTGGAGAGGGGCCCGGCCACGGAGAGGGGAGTGGAGAGGGGCCCGGCCATGGCGAGGGGAGTGGAGAGAGGGGCCTGGTCATGGCGAGGGGATTGGAGAGGGGCCTGAGCCATGGCGAGGGGAGTGGAGAGGGGCCTGAGCCATGGCGAGGGGAGTGGAGAGAGGGGCCTGTCCATGGCGAGGGGATTGGAGAGGGGCCTGGTCATGGCAAGGGGAGTGGAGAGAGGGGCCTGGTCATGGCGAGGGGAGTGGAGAGGGGCCTGAGCCATGGCGAGGGGAGTGGAGAGGGGCCTGGTCATGGCGAGGGGATTGGAGAGGGGCCTGAGCCATGGCGAGGGGATTGGAGAGGGGCCTGAGCCATGGCGAGGGGAGTGGAGAGGGGCCTGAGCCATGGCGAGGGGAGTGGAGAGAGGGGCCTGGTCATGGCGAGGGGATTGGAGAGGGGCCTGAGCCATGGCGAGGGGAGTGGAGAGGGGCCTGAGCCATGGCGAGGGGAGTGGAGAGGGGCCTGGCCATGGCGAGGGGAGTGGAGAGAGGGGCCTGGTCATGGCGAGGGGAGTGGAGAGGGGCCTGAGCCATGGCGAGGGGAGTGGAGAGGGGCCTGGTCATGGCGAGGGGAGTGGAGAGGGGCCTGAGCCATGGCGAGGGGAGTGGAGAGGGGCCTGGCCATGGCGAGGGGAGTGGAGAGGGGCCTGAGCCATGGCGAGGGGAGTGGAGAGGGGCTTGGCCATGGCGAGGGGAGTGGAGAGGGGCCTGGTCATGGCGAGGGGAGTGGAGAGGGGCTTGGCCATGGCGAGGGGAGTGGAGAGGGGCTTGGCCATGGCGAGGGGAGTGGAGAGGGGCCTGAGCCATGGCGAGGGGAGTGGAGAGGGGCTTGGCCATGGCGAGGGGAGTGGAGAGGGGCCTGAGCCATGGCGAGGGGAGTGGAGAGAGGGGCCTGGTCATGGCGAGGGGATTGGAGAGGGGCCTGAGCCATGGCGAGGGGAGTGGAGAGGGGCCTGAGCCATGGCGAGGGGAGTGGAGAGAGGGGCCTGGCCATGGCGAGGGGAGTGGAGAGGGGCCTGGCCATGGCGAGGGGAGTGGAGAGAGGGGCCTGGTCATGGCGAGGGGAGTGGAGAGGGGCCTGAGCCATGGCGAGGGGAGTGGAGAGGGGCCTGGTCATGGCGAGGGGAGTGGAGAGGGGCCTGAGCCATGGCGAGGGGAGTGGAGAGGGGCCTGGCCATGGCGAGGGGAGTGGAGAGGGGCCTGAGCCATGGCGAGGGGAGTGGAGAGGGGCTTGGCCATGGCGAGGGGAGTGGAGAGGGGCCTGGTCATGGCGAGGGGAGTGGAGAGGGGCTTGGCCATGGCGAGGGGAGTGGAGAGGGGCTTGGCCATGGCGAGGGGAGTGGAGAGGGGCCTGAGCCATGGCGAGGGGAGTGGAGAGGGGCTTGGCCATGGCGAGGGGAGTGGAGAGGGGCCTGAGCCATGGCGAGGGGAGTGGAGAGGGGCCTGGCCATGGCGAGGGGAGTGGAGAGGGGCCTGAGCCATGGCGAGGGGAGTGGAGAGGGGCCTGGTCATGGCGAGGGGAGTGGAGAGGGGCCTGAGCCATGGCGAGGGGAGTGGAGAGGGGCCTGGCCATGGCGAGGGGAGTGGAGAGGGGCCTGAGCCATGGCGAGGGGAGTGGAGAGGGGCTTGGCCATGGCGAGGGGAGTGGAGAGGGGCCTGGTCATGGCGAGGGGAGTGGAGAGGGGCTTGGCCATGGCGAGGGGAGTGGAGAGGGGCTTGGCCATGGCGAGGGGAGTGGAGAGGGGCCTGAGCCATGGCGAGGGGAGTGGAGAGGGGCTTGGCCATGGCGAGGGGAGTGGAGAGGGGCCTGAGCCATGGCGAGGGGAGTGGAGAGGGGCCTGGCCATGGCGAGGGGAGTGGAGAGGGGCCTGAGCCATGGCGAGGGGAGTGGAGAGGGGCCTGAGCCATGGCGAGGGGAGTGGAGAGGGGCCTGAGCCATGGCGAGGGGAGTGGAGAGGGGCCTGAGCCATGGCGAGGGGAGTGGAGAGGGGCCTGAGCCATGGCGAGGGGAGTGGAGAGGGGCCTGGCCATGGCGAGGGGAGTGGAGAGGGGCCTGGCCATGGCGAGGGGAGTGGAGAGGGGCCTGAGCCATGGCGAGGGGAGTGGAGAGGGGCCTGAGCCATGGCGAGGGGAGTGGAGAGGGGCCTGAGCCATGGCGAGGGGAGTGGAGAGGGGCCTGAGCCATGGCGAGGGGAGTGGAGAGGGGCCTGAGCCATGGCGAGGGGAGTGGAGAGGGGCCTTCAAGGCTTTTAAATCCTGCATCTGCCACACAAATTCCACTGCCAACTTTATGTTTGCCTCCCCCCCCAACTCTTTTCAGGTGAACTGTTCCAATGGATCGCATGAACAGGAATGAGATTCAACCAATGACATCAGCGGAACGGTCCATTGGTAATGTGGGGGGGGATGGGGATAATGCCAATCCAATCTAATTAAAGGCACACACACACTGTTTTTGTCCAGTTCCACATTCTCACCACTCTCTGGGTCAAGAAGTTTCTCCTGAATTGCCTATTGGATTTATTAGTGACTATCTGATATTTATGACCCCTAGTTCTGGTCTCCCCCACAAGCAGAAACATCTTCTCTACGTCTACCCTATCGAACCCTTTCATAATCTTAAAGACCTCCATCGGGTCACCCCTCAGTGGGTGAATGGAGTTAAGATACAGATCAGCCATGATCTCATTGAATGGTGGAACAGGCTCGAGGGGCTGAATGGCCTCCTCTTGTTCCTATATTCTTAATGATCTCGAGGGGCTGAATGGCCTCCTCCTGTTCCGATATTCTTAACGGCTTCGAGGGGCTGAATGGCCTCCTCCTGTTCCGATATTCTTAACGGCTTCGAGGGGCTGAATGGCCTCCTCCTGTTCCGATATTCTTAACGGCTTCGAGGGGCTGAATGGCCTCCTCCTGTCCCTATGTAACAGACAACTTGGCCACCCTTGAGCTGTCTGCCTTCCGGAATAGTCCGTTTTCCGACGGCCTGGCCGCGCCCCCCCTCCCCCTCCCCCTCCCCCTCCCCCCCTCCCCCCCTCCCCCCACCCCGAGCTCACCGCGTCCCCATTTTGCAGTCCATGATGCTCGGCGAGGTGAGCCCCGCCAGGAGGTGCTCCATCTGGACGAACCGTTCCCCTTCCTTCTCCACCACCCCGAAGTAGCTTGGGACGAAGGGCCGCAGGACGTCTCCCATCAGCTGCTCCAAGCAGCGGCTTTCGATCTCGCTGAACTTCTTCAAGATCTGGCCCGTCTCGCTGAGACGGAAGTGGCCTGGGAGAGAAACGGGAGGCGGGTTTGAATCAAGGGATGCGGTGGGGGGGGGAGTCAAATCAGGGGCAATCAGAAGAAAGCCCCCCCCCCCGCGGCCCACCCCAACTCCCATCCCTTCCCAAGGACGTCCCAACTGTCCATTTCCCCTAGACTGAGATCGACAGATCGTCGTTGGGTAAGAGTTTGCATTTATATAGCGCCTTTCACGACCTCAGGACGTCCCAAAGCGCTTTACAGCCAATGACTGTTTGAAGTCTGGTCGCTGTGGTAATGTGGGGGTGGGGGTGGGGGCGCGGCAGCCGATTTGCGCTGTTGCTAAGCGTCAGCACCGACTGGGTCAGAGGTCGTGGGTTCAAGGCCCAGTCTGGGACCTAGGCCTGTAATCCAGGCCGACAGTGCCAGTACTGAGAGACGTTAAACCGAGGCCCCCGTCTGCCCCTCTCAGGTGGATGTGAAAGATCCCACGGCCACTATTGGAAGAAGAGCAGGGGGGAGTTCTCCCCGGTGCCCTAGGCCGATATTTATCCCTTGACCAAATGAAACTCTTTGTCGAAAGCTCAGGCTGCAGTCGGTGACATGTAGTCTCAGTCCCTGAACTTTAAAGCCCAGACTTTAAGCACCAACACCACTAGCCTCCCTCCCTCCAGAGGCTCGTCAGCCAGCTGAGACCTTACTTCAAGTATCTATAATCCTGAGGGCCTGTTACTTGGGTCCGTCTGCCCACTAACTCCAACCCTTCACCACCTCCAGCGAGCGGAGATCTCTCCCACCCTCACACCACTGATCTGACTCCTCCGGAACTCTTGCTGAGTCTCTCCGTGCCAGGAGCTGGGTTACTCTTTGCCCCCCTTCTCCCGAGGGGTACAGTTCCACCCGTACCTGCTCCCCTCTGATACCCCACCCAGGAGCCTCTTCAAGCTGTGTGACCATGAGTCCAGTCCTGTGCTAATTGATATTGGTACACACAATACGCACATGTTCAACAACACGCACATACGCACAACACGCACATGTTCAACAACACGCACATACACACAACACGCACATGTTCAACAACACACACATACACACAACACACACATGTTCAACAACACACACATACACACAACACGCACATTTTCAACAACACGCACATACGCACAACACGCACATGTTCAACAACACGCACATACACACAACACGCACATGTTCAACAACACACACATACACACAACACGCACATGTTCAACAACACACACATACACACAACACGCACATGTTCAACAACACGCACATACACGCAACATGCTCATAGACACAACACTCTCACACAAACAACGGGCTCATACACACAACACGCTCATACACACAACACGCACATGTTCAACAACACGCACATACGCACAACACGCACATGTTCAACAACACGCACATACACACAACACGCACATGTTCAACAACACACACATACACACAACACGCACATGTTCAAGAACACGCACATACACGCAACATGCTCATAGACACAACACTCTCACACAAACAACGGGCTCATACACACAACATGCTCATACACACAACACGCTCATACACACAACATGCACATGTTCAACACCACGATCATACATGCAACACGCACATACACGCAACACGCTCATAGACACAACACGCACACGTTCAACAATATGGACACAACATGCTCATACACACAACATGCACACACAACACACTCATACACACAACACGCTCATACACACAACATGCTCATACACACACAACACGCTCATACACACAACACGCTCATACACACAACACGCACACACAACACGCTCATATGCACAACGCGCACATGTTCAACAACATGCACACACAACATGATCATACACACAACATGCACACAGAACACACTCATACACACAACACATACAACACGCTCATACACAACACACACAACACGCTCATACAACACACACAACACACTCATACATACAACACACACACAACACGCTCATACACACAACACACACACAACATGCTCATACACACAACACACACCTACACAACACGCACATAATGCACACGCACACAACCTGCATACACGCAACACGCACACACAACACATGCTCAACGCGCACACATATACAACATACTCAGACACGCCCCCGCCCCCCCCCTCGGGGAGAGGCCAGCGGAGTTGGTTTACGGTCTAACCTTCATGTCCCGCGAGCTGGACCCAGGTGTTTGACCTTCGGAAGGACCAGTGCACCACTGCGAAAAAAGTCTTCCAGGATTTAGACTGTGAGAGGCGGAGGGGGGGGGGGAGAAGAGAGAGAACAAATCACATCGAGTCTCACTTAATTCCGTCCAAAGGGTCGGGGACTTTTGGAGGCATCAATTGTTTGCGGAGAGGGCCTGAAAATAACCCTTCAAATTTTCAGGGAAAAAAAAATCGTCGACAGTTGGTCTCAGAAACCCCCTGGGATCAGCAGTGGAAAAATTAACCCAGGGCCTCACACGGGTCATGTGTGTGTTGGCATCGAATGACGGAAGGATCTGGCTTGGCTCTGATGGCCCTCACATCCCTAATAGTTACTGTCTGGAGTTGTACTTCGAGAAAGACCAGCCCAGAAATCACTAAAAGCCAGCCGACAGGTACAAAAAATAATTAAAGAGGCCAATGGATTGTCGGCCTTTATCTCGAGGGGGCTGGAATACAAAAGGGGAGGAAGTTGTATTACAGCTGTCCAGAGCTCTGGTCAGATCCCGTCTGGAGATACTGCGTCCAGTTCTGGGCACCGTCCCCTCAGGAAGGATATATCGGCCTTGGAGGGGGTGCAGCGCAGATTCACCAGAATGATACCGGGGTTAAAAGGGTTAAATTACGAGGCCAGGTTGCAGAGACGAGGCTCGTATTCCCTCGAGTGTAGAAGATTAAGGGGTGATCTAATCGAGGTGTTTAAGATGATTAAAGGATTTGATGGGGTCGATAGAGAGAAACTATTTCCTCTGGTTGGGGAGAGTCCAGAACAAGGGGGCAGAACCTTAAAATTAGAGCCAGGCCGTTCAGGGGTGATGTCAGGAAGCGTTTCCTCACACAAAGCCCAGGAGACAAATCATAGGGGCATTAAATAATTGTGTGTTTTTTCAATTTTCTTTGAACGCTTTTGATTTGCTCTCCGATTGGCCGTGGGAAGGCGGGGCTCCATGAAGATGGACGTGTCGGGCGACCAATGGCGGGAGTGTGGGGGGCGGGGCTCCGCGAGGTTGGACATGTCGGGCGGGCGTGTGGGGGCGGGGCTCCGCGAGGGTGGACATGTCAGGCGACCAATGGCGGGCATGCGAGGGCGGGGCTCCGCCAGGATGGACGTGTCGGGCGACCAATGCCGGGTGTGTTTGGGGGGGGGGAGGCGGGGCGTTTGGAGGCAGGAGGTCATGTGATGAAACCTCCAGGGAAACGTCCAACCGAAATTGTTTATCTCGTTCACGCCCTGGTTTCGTCGCGCGCTGTGCCTTTAAGACAATGGCTGCTCAGCAAAAGTTCCAACAACAATAGGAGGGATTCCAGTCCGGAACTGTCCCTATCGACCCCTCGCAAAGGTTTGCAGGCTCACTGCGCGGACACACGGAGCTTAGAGCCGATAAAGGTGACTCGGGGGTCGTGACACCGGGCCGCTGTGGACAGTGAGGGTCGTGACCTTTCACCTCCAGGGTGGGGTTCGTCTTCAGACTATTGGCCGAGATATGAGAGAGGGCGCAGAGGAGATTTACTAGAATGGGACCAGGGATGACGGACTTCAGTTATGCGGAGAGACTGGAGAAGCTGGGATTGTTCTCCTTAGAGCAGAGAAGGTTAAGGGGAGATTTAATCGAAGCGTTCAAAATCATGAGGGGTTTTTGATAGAGGAGATAGGGAGAAACTGTTTCCAGTGGCAGGAGGGTCGGTGACCAGAGGACACAGATTTAAGATAATTTACAAAAGAACCAGAGGGGGGGAGATGAGGAGAATTTTTTTACGCAGCGAGTTGTGATGATCTGGAATGCGCTGCCTGAAAGGGCGGTGGAAGCAGATTCAATAATAACTTTCGAAAGGGGAATTGGATCAATATTTGAAGGGGAAAAAATTTGCAGGGCTACAGGGTGACTAATTGGACAGCTCTTTCGAAGGGCTGGCACAGGCACGATGGGCCGAACGGCCTCTTTCGATGCTGTAGGATTCCATAAATTGAGCTTGGGACTGACTCAACGCAGTTTCTGGCTGCAATATTTTTGTCTCAAATTCTCTTATTTTAGCTGCAATTTATATTTAAGGACGAAGTTAAATTTAGCGACCAAACATGCAATCATTCTCTTTCCCGTTCGACCTGGCGAAAATAAAACAGACTCTTCGGGAGTACGAAGGCACGGGGAGAGTCCAGACAACGAGAGCTGCTTTGACTGGGCGCAGCTGGCTATCACACATGTGTCTCTCTCGGACTTGCTTTCTGTAGTTCACTTGGGTTTTTACTGAGGCCACGGTTCACTTTTAAGGGATTTGAAAAGGTCGAACTTGCATTTATATAGCGCCTTTCATGTCCTCAGGACGTCCCAAAGCGCTTTACAGCCAATGAAGTACTTTTTCTGAAGTGTAGTCACTGTTGTAATGTAGGAAACGCAGCAGCCAATTTGCGCACAGCAAGATCCCACGAACAGCAATGTGATAATGAGCAGATAATGTTGTGAAGTGGGTTGAGGGATAAATATTGGCCCCAGGACACCGGGTTAGAAAGCAGCAGAAATCTCTTCACACAGAGAGTTGTGAGGCAGGTACAGCACGGGTTAGGTACAGAATAAAGTAACTTCCAGAGTTAGTGGTCGAAGCAGTAACTGTCTCAGCATTCAAGATTAGATTGGATAGGTGGACAAAAAGGGGGTGAAGGGATATTGGAACAGGGTGGGAATGTTTGATGGGACAGTGTAGAGGGAGCTTTACTCTGTATCTAACCCCCTGTACCTCCCTGGGAGTGTTTGATGGGACAGTGCAGAGGGAGCTTTACTCTGTATCTAACCCTGTCCCTGCCCTGGGAGTGTTTGACGGGACAGTGTAGAGGGAGCTTTACTCTGTATCTAACCCTGTACCTGCCCTGGGAGTGTTTGATGGGACAGTGTAGAGGGAGCTTTACTCTGTATCTAACCCTGTACCTGCCCTGGGAGTGTTTGATGGGACAGTGTAGAGGGAGCTTTACTCTGTATCTAACCCTGTACCTGCCCTGGGAGTGTTTGATGGGACAGTGTAGAGGGAGCTTTACTCTGTATCTAACCCTGTACCTGCCCTGGGAGTGTTTGACGGGACAGTGTAGAGGGAGCTTTACTCTGTATCTAACCCTGTATCTGCCCTGGGAGTGTTTGATGGGACAGTGTAGAGGGAGCTTTACTCTGTATCTAACCCTGTACCTGCCCTGGGAGTGTTTGACGGGACAGTGCAGAGGGAGCTTTACTCTGTATCTAACCCTGTACCTGCCCTGGGAGTGTTTGACGGGACAGTGCAGAGGGAGCTTTACTCTGTATCTAACCCTGTACCTGCCCTGGGAGTGTTTGATGGGACGGTGTAGAGGGAGCTTTACTCTGTATCTAACCCTGTACCTGCCCTGGGAGTGTTTGACGGGACGGTGTAGAGGGAGCTTTACTCTATCTAACCCTGTACCTGCCCTGGGAGTGTTTGACGGGACAGTGTAGAGGGAGCTTTACTCTGTTATCTATCTAAAATTCAACTCGAATTGATGAATAAAGAACATGGCTCCCTGCCTTCGATTCCACCACAGTTCATTTTGTGCCTGCTATGTGTTGACTCTGGTTGTCTCATCGTGATGGCAACTGCTTTGTTTAGGAACGATCTTGGTCTATTTTCAGTTGCTCGCGAGCTGATATCATGTGTTGAATCTGATGATGTTATCTGGGAAACAATGAGAAAGGCCAAGCAGGAAGCTTGAGTAAAAAGATCCACATAGTGCAGTGGAAGTTTCCAAAATAAGTGTTTCACTCCAACTGAGAAATTCGGCTGGGGGGGGCGGTCCCAGAGTCCAGGAGAGAAGAAATTAACAGAAGACTTGCATTTATGTAGCCTGTTTCACAACCTCAGGATGATCTCACTGACACTGGGCTGTCCTCCACCGCCTCACCCAAAAAAACAGCGAGAGTCCACCGTGGGGGGCATCGCAGGGAGAGTCTACCGTGGGGGGTCATCGCAGGGGGATTCCGCCGTGTGGGGCGTAGCAGCGAGAGTCCGCCATGTGGGGCGTCGCAGGGAGAGTCCGCCGTGGGGGGGCGTCGCAGGGAGAGTCTGCCGTGGGGGGCGTCGCAGGGGGAGTCCGCCGTGGGGGGCGTCACAGGGGGAGTCCGCTGTGGGGGGCGTCGCAGGGGGAGTCCGCCGTGGGGGGGCGTCGCTGGGAGAGTCCATCGTGGGGGGCCTCGCAGGGAGAGTCCGCCGTGGGGGGCATCACAGGGAAAGTCCACTGTGGGGGGTAGCGCAGGGTGAGTCCACCATGGGGGGCACCTCAGGGAGAGTTGACCATCGGGGGCATCGCAAGGACAGACCACCGTGAGGGGGTATCGCAGGGAGAGTCCACCATGGGGGGCATCACAGCAAGAGTCCACCGTGGGGGGTATCGCAGGGAGAGTCCACCATGGGGGGCACCTCAGGGAGAGTTGACCATCGGGGGCATCGCAAGGACAGACCACCGTGAGGGGGTATCGCAGGGAGAGTCCACCATGGGGGGCATCACAGCAAGAGTTCACCGTGGGGGGTATCGCAGGGAGAGTCCACCGTGGGGGGTATCGTAGGGAGAGTCCACCATGTGGGGCATCTCAAGGAGAGTTGACCATGGGGGGCATTGCAGGGAGAGACCACCGTGAGGGGCATCACAGGGAGTGACCACCGTGAGGGGCATTTCAGGGAGCGTCGACCGTGGGGACATCACAGCGAGAGTCGACTGTGGGGGGGGGGCATCGCAGCCGATCCCATCCTGATGTCCACACTTTCCCTGGAGTCCCTGGACAGTGTTGAGGAGTCAATGTCTCCCCTCATTTGAGCCCAGGAACGTTCCAGTCAATTGAGTGACCCACCTGGTTGAGGAGATCAGCTGACTCTTGCCGTGCGATGCACCCCATGGAGGACTCTCCCTGTGATGCCCCCCAAGGCAGACTCTCCCTGCAATGCCCCCGAAGGTGGACTCTCCCTTTGATGCCCCCGACGGTTGACTCTCCCTTTGATGCCCCCCCCACGGTGGACTCTCCCTGCGATGCCCCCCCACGGTGGACTCTCCCTGCGATGCCCCCCACGGCGGACTCCCCCTGCGATGCCCCCCACGGCGGACTCCCCCTGCGATGTCCCCCACGGCGGACTCTCCCTGCGATGCCCCCCACGGTAGACTCTCCCTGAGCCTTGGACCACACCTCGGATCTCCTACTGGGGCTCAGTATCCCACCAGGGGTGGGGAGTGGGGGGAGAGGGAGACGCCTTTACCCATTGGTCATTGAGTAAAGAATGACTTGTATTTATTTTACAGCCAATTAAATACTTTCTGAAGTGTAGTCACTGTTGTTATGCAGGAAACACGGCAGCCAATTTGCGCACAGCAAGATCCCACAAACAGCAATGTGACAATTGACCAGATAATCTGTTTTTTAGTGATGTCGGTTGAGGGATAAATACTGGCCTCAGGGCACCCCGGGGAGAACTCCCCTGCTCTTCTTCCAATGGCGCCAATATCGCTAAAACAGATGATCTGGTCGTTCATCTCATCGCTGTTTGTGGGATCTTGCTGTGCGCAAATTGGCTGCCTCCATTACAACAGTGAGTACACTTCAAAAAAAAAAAGTACTTCATTGGCCGTAAAGCGCTTTGGGACGTCCCAGGGCCGTGGGAGGAGGGACAGAAATGGAATTTCGTTCTTTAATCACCGCGATCGTTTTTTTGTAATCTACGGCAAAGAGGAAGCAGAGAGCAAGAGATGGGTGAAACAAACCGAGATCAGGCCAAGTTAAGTCACACACCTCTTGGTTCCCATCATGCGGAACGCAGAGGAAACCCCAGTCCTGGCTCGGGACCAGCTGATTTCAGAGTTTCCACTGTGGTTTTCAGTTAAGCTTGCAGCGTCAAAGCCTGACAAGGCTTGCCTTGTGCTGCGGATTCTCTCCGCAGAGCTCTGGTTAACCCTTTGCTGGCTGCATCGCTTCCATTTGGTGAATATTCTTCGGTCCATGTGTCTGAGCCTGAATGTTTCTTTCCTCCCCGCTCTCACTCCATGCCCGATTTTCACCACCCTCCCTCCCCCTTCAGCTCCCGAGGGCGCTGACTCTTTTCCTGTGTGTGAGTGTCGGTGGGTTACGTGACTCACCGCACTGTCCCAGAGCAGACAATAGGGGCGTCCCAGAGCAGACTCTAGGGGTGTCCCAGAGCAGCCACTAGGGGCGTCCCAGAGCAGACACTAGGGGTGTCCCAGAGCAGACACTAGGGGTGTCCCAGAGCAGACACTAGGGGTGTCCCAGAGCAGACACTAGGGGTGTCCCAGAGCAGACTCTAGGGGTGTCCCAGAGCAGACTCTAGGGGTGTCCCAGAGCAGACTCTAGGGGTGTCCCAGAGCAGACACTAGGGGTGTCCCAGAGCAGACACTAGGAGTGTCCCAGAGCAGACACTAGGAGTGTCCCAGAGCAGACACTAGGGGTGTCCCAGAGCAGACTCTAGGGGTGTCCCAGAGCAGACACGAGGAGTGTCCCAGAGCAGACACGAGGGGTGTCCCAGAGCAGACTCTAGGGGTGTCTCAGAGCAGACACTAGGGGTGTCACAGAGCAGACACTAGGAGTGTCCCAGAGCAGACACGAGGGGTGTCCCAGAGCAGACACGAGGGGTGTCCCAGAGCAGACTCTAGGGGTGTCCCAGAGCAGACACTAGGGGTGTCACAGAGCAGACACTAGGAGTGTCCCAGAGCAGACACGAGGGGTGTCCCAGAGCAGACACGAGGGGTGTCCCAGAGCAGACACTAGGGGTGTCCCAGAGCAGACTCTAGGGGTGTCCCAGAGCAGACTCTAGGGGTGTCTCAGAGCAGACACTAGGGGTGTCCCAGAGCAGACACTAGGAGTGTCCCAGAGCAGACTCTAGGGGTGTCTCAGAGCAGACACTAGGGGTGTCCCAGAGTAGACACTAGGAGCGTCCCAGAGCAGACTCTAGGGGTGTCCCAGAGCAGACACTAGGGGCGTCACAGAGCAGACTCTAGGAGTGTCCCAGAGCAGACACTAGGAGTGTCCCAGAGCAGACACTAGGAGTGTCCCAGAGCAGACACTAGGAGTGTCCCAGAGCAGACTCTAGGAGTGTCCCAGAGCAGACACTAGGAGTGTCCCAGAGCAGACACTAGGAGTGTCCCAGAGCAGACTCTAGGAGTGTCCCAGAGCAGACTCTAGGAGTGTCCCAGAGCAGACACTAGGAGTGTCCCAGAGCAGACACTAGGAGTGTCCCAGAGCAGACTCTAGGGGTGTCTCAGAGCAGACACTAGGAGTGTCTCAGAGCAGACACTAGGAGTGTCTCAGAGCAGACACTAGGAGTGTCCCAGAGCAGACTCTAGGGGTGTCTCAGAGCAGACACTAGGAGTGTCTCAGAGCAGACACTAGGGGTGTCTCAGAGCAGACACTAGGGGTGTCCCAGAGCAGACTCTAGGGGTGTCTCAGAGCAGACTCTAGGGGTGTCTCAGAGCAGACACAAGGGGTTTCCAGAGCAGACACGAGGGGTGTCCCAGATCAGACTCTAGGGGTGTCCCAGAGCAGACACTAGGAGTGTCTCAGTGCAGACTCTAGGGGTGTCCCAGAGCAGACTCTAGGGGTGTCCCAGAGCAGACTCTAGGGGTGTCCCAGAGCAGACACTAGGGGTGTCCCAGAGCAGACACTAGGAGTGTCCCAGAGCAGACACTAGGAGTGTCCCAGAGCAGACACTAGGGGTGTCCCAGAGCAGACTCTAGGGGTGTCCCAGAGCAGACACGAGGAGTGTCCCAGAGCAGACACGAGGGGTGTCCCAGAGCAGACTCTAGGGGTGTCCCAGAGCAGACACTAGGGGTGTCACAGAGCAGACACTAGGAGTGTCCCAGAGCAGACACGAGGGGTGTCCCAGAGCAGACACGAGGGGTGTCCCAGAGCAGACACTAGGGGTGTCCCAGAGCAGACTCTAGGGGTGTCCCAGAGCAGACTCTAGGGGTGTCTCAGAGCAGACACTAGGGGTGTCCCAGAGCAGACACTAGGAGTGTCCCAGAGCAGACTCTAGGGGTGTCTCAGAGCAGACACTAGGGGTGTCCCAGAGTAGACACTAGGAGTGTCCCAGAGCAGACTCTAGGGGTGTCCCAGAGCAGACACTAGGGGCGTCACAGAGCAGACTCTAGGGGTGTCCCAGAGTAGACACTAGGAGCGTCCCAGAGCAGACTCTAGGGGTGTCCCAGAGCAGACACTAGGGGCGTCACAGAGCAGACTCTAGGAGTGTCCCAGAGCAGACACTAGGAGTGTCCCAGAGCAGACTCTAGGGGTGTCTCAGAGCAGACACTAGGAGTGTCTCAGAGCAGACACTAGGAGTGTCTCAGAGCAGACACTAGGAGTGTCCCAGAGCAGACTCTAGGGGTGTCTCAGAGCAGACACTAGGAGTGTCTCAGAGCAGACACTAGGGGTGTCTCAGAGCAGACACTAGGGGTGTCCCAGAGCAGACTCTAGGGGTGTCTCAGAGCAGACTCTAGGGGTGTCTCAGAGCAGACACAAGGGGTTTCCAGAGCAGACACGAGGGGTGTCCCAGAGCAGACTCTAGGGGTGTCCCAGAGCAGACACTAGGGGTGTCTCAGAGCAGACACTAGGAGTGTCCCAGAGCAGACTCTAGGGGTGTCTCAGAGCAGACTCTAGGGGTGTCTCAGAGCAGACACAAGGGGTTTCCAGAGCAGACACGAGGGGTGTCCCAGATCAGACTCTAGGGGTGTCCCAGAGCAGACACTAGGAGTGTCTCAGTGCAGACTCTAGGGGTGTCCCAGAGCACACTCTAGGGGTGTCCCAGAGCAGACTCTAGGGGTGTCCCAGAGCAGACTCTAGGGGTGTCCCAGAGCAGACACTAGGGGTGTCCCAGAGCAGACTCTAGGGGTGTCCTAGAGCAGACACTAGGGGTGTCCCAGAGCAGACTCTAGGGGTGTCCCAGAGCTGACACTAGGGGTGTCCCAGAGCAGACTCTAGGGGTGTCCCAGAGCAGACTCTAGGGGTGTTCCAGAGCAGACTCTAGGGGTGTCCCAGAGCAGACTCTAGGGGTGTCCCAGAGCAGACACTAGGGGTGTCCCAGAGCAGACTCTAGGGGTGTCCCAGAGCAGACACTAGGGGTGTCCCAGAGCAGACTCTAGGGGTGTCCCAGAGCAGACACTAGGGGTGTCCTAGAGCAGACACTAGGGGGTGCCCCAAGAGAAGACACTAGGGGTGTCCTAGAGCAGACACTAGGGGTGTCCCAGAGCAGACTCTAGGGGTGTCCCAGAGCAGACTCTAGGGGTGTCCCAGAGCAGACTCTAGGGGTGTCCCAGAGCAGACTCTAGGGGTGTCCTAGAGCAGACACTAGGGGTGTCCTAGAGCAGACACTAGGGGTGTCCCAGAGCAGACTCTAGGGGTGTTCCAGAGCAGACACTAGGGGTGTTCCAGAGCAGACTCTAGGGGTGTCCCAGAGCAGACTCTATGGGTGTCCCAGAGCAGACTCTAGGGGTGTCCTAGAGCAGACTCTAGGGGTGTCCCAGAGCAGACTCTAGGGGTGTCCTAGAGCAGACTCTAGGGGTGTCCCAGAGCAGACACTAGGGGTGTCCCAGAGCAGACACTAGGGGTGTCCCAGAGCAGACTCTAGGGGTGTCCTAGACTCTAGGGGT
Organism: Heptranchias perlo; assembly: GCF_035084215.1. Classification (NCBI taxonomy): domain Eukaryota; kingdom Metazoa; phylum Chordata; class Chondrichthyes; order Hexanchiformes; family Hexanchidae; genus Heptranchias; species Heptranchias perlo. The sequence continues at coordinate 8,098,412 of NC_090367.1, read as the reverse complement.
GTTCCAGAGCAGACTCTAGGGGTGTCCCAGAGCAGACTCTAGGGGTGTCCCAGAGCAGACTCTAGGGGTGTCCCAGAGCAGACTCTAGGGGTGTCCCAGAGCAGACACTAGGAGTGTCTCAGTGCAGACTCTAGGGGTGTCCCAGAGCAGACACTAGGAGTGTCTCAGTGCAGACTCTAGGGGTGTCCCAGAGCAGACTCTAGGGGTGTCCCAGAGCAGACTCTAGGGGTGTCCCAGAGCAGACACTAGGGGTGTCCCAGAGCAGACTCTAGGGGTGTCCTAGAGCAGACACTAGGGGTGTCCCAGAGCAGACTCTAGGGGTGTCCTAGAGCAGACACTAGGGGTGTCCTAGAGCAGACTCTAGGGGTGTCCCAGAGCAGACACTAGGGGTGTCCCAGAGCAGACTCTAGGGGTGTCCCAGAGCAGACTCTAGGGGTGTTCCAGAGCAGACTCTAGGGGTGTCCCAGAGCAGACTCTAGGGATGTCCCAGAGCAGACACTAGGGGTGTCCCAGAGCAGACTCTAGGGGTGTCCCAGAGCAGACACTAGGGGTGTCCCAGAGCAGACTCTAGGGGTGTCCCAGAGCAGACACTAGGGGTGTCCTAGAGCAGACACTAGGGGGTGCCCCAAGAGAAGACACTAGGGGTGTCCTAGAGCAGACACTAGGGGTGTCCCAGAGCAGACTCTAGGGGTGTCCCAGAGCAGACTCTAGGGGTGTCCTAGAGCAGACACTAGGGGTGTCCTAGAGCAGACACTAGGGGTGTCCCAGAGCAGACTCTAGGGGTGTTCCAGAGCAGACACTAGGGGTGTTCCAGAGCAGACTCTAGGGGTGTCCCAGAGCAGACTCTAGGGGTGTCCCAGAGTAGACTCTGTGGGTGTCCCAGAGCAGACTCTAGGGGTGTCCCAGAGCAGACTCTAGGGGTGTCCCAGAGCAGACACTAGGGGTGTCCCAGAGCAGACACTAGGGGTGTCCCAGAGCAGACTCTAGGGGTGTCCCAGAGTAGACTCTAGGGGTGTTCCAGAGCAGACTCTAGGGGTGTCCCAGAGCAGACTCTAGGGGTGTCCCAGAGCAGACTCTAGGGGTGTCCCAGAGCAGACTCTAGGGGTGTCCCAGAGCAGACACTAGGGGTGTTCCAGAGCAGACACTAGGGGTGTCCCAGAGCAGACTCTAGGGGTGTCCCAGAGCAGACTCTAGGGGTGTTCCAGAGCAGACTCTAGGGGTGTCCCAGAGCAGACTCTAGGGGTGTCCCAGAGCAGACTCTAGGGGTGTCCCAGAGCAGACTCTAGGGGTGTCCCAGAGCAGACTCTAGGGGTGTTCCAGAGCAGACACCAGAGGGTGTTCCAGAGCAGACTCTAGGGGTGTTCCAGAGCAGACACTAGAGGGTGTTCCAGAGCAGACACTAGGGGGTGCCCCAAGAGAAGACACTAGAGAGTGTGCCCCAGTACAGAAACGCCAACTGGAAATGTTTCAAAAACAAGCAAAGGCCAGAGAAAGACACTGGGTCACTGGTGAAAGACATTGGATCACTAGTGAAAGACATTGGGTCACTGGTGAAAGACACTGGGTCACTAGTGAAAGACACTGGATCACTAGTGAAAGACACTGGATCACTAGTGAAAAACACTGGGTCACTAGTGAAAGACACTGGGTCAGTAGTGAAGGACACGGGGTCAGTAGTGAAGGACACGGGGTCAGTAGTGAAGGACACGGGGTCAGTAGTGAAAGACACTGGGTCAGTAGTGAAGGACACGGGGTCAGTAGTGAAGGACACGGGGTCAGTAGTGAAGGACACGGGGTCAGTAGTGAAAAACACTGGGTCAGTCGTGAAAGACACTGGGTCAGTCGTGAAAGACACTGGGTCAGTCGTGAAAGACACTGGGTCAGTAGTGAAAGACACTGGGTCAGTAGTGAAGGACACGGGGTCAGTCGTGAAAGACACTGGGTCAGTCGTGAAAGACACTGGGTCAGTCGTGAAGGATACTGGGTCAGTCGTGAAAGACACTGGGTCAGTCGTGAAAGACACTGGGTCAGTAGTGAAAGACACTGGGTCAGTCGTGAAAGACACTGGGTCAGTCGTGAAAGGCACTGGGTCAGTCGTGAAGGATACTGGGTCAGTAGTGAAGGATACTGGGTCAGTAGTGAAAGACACTGGGTCAGTCGTGAAAGACACTGGGTCAGTCGTGAAAGACACTGGGTCAGTCGTGAAGGACACGGGGTCAGTAGTGAAGGACACGGGGTCAGTAGTGAAGGACACGGGGTCAGTAGTGAAAGACACTGGGTCAGTAGTGAAGGACACGGGGTCAGTAGTGAAGGACACGGGGTCAGTAGTGAAGGACACTGGGTCAGTAGTGAAGGACACGGGGTCAGTAGTGAAAGACACTGTGTCAGTAGTGAAGGACACGGGGTCAGTAGTGAAGGACACGGGGTCAGTAGTGAAGGACACGGGGTCAGTAGTGAAGGACACGGGGTCAGTAGTGAAAGACACTGGGTCAGTAGTGAAGGACACGGGGTCAGTAGTGAAGGACACGGGGTCAGTAGTGAAGGACACGGGGTCAGTAGTGAAAGACACTGGGTCAGTAGTGAAGGACACTGGGTCAGTAGTGAAGGACACGGGGTCAGTCGTGAAAGACACTGGGTCAGTAGTGAAAGACACTGGGTCAGTAGTGAAGGACACGGGGTCAGTCGTGAAAGACACTGGGTCAGTCGTGAAAGACACTGGGTCAGTCGTGAAGGATACTGGGTCAGTCGTGAAAGACACTGGGTCAGTCGTGAAAGACACTGGGTCAGTAGTGAAAGACACTGGGTCAGTCGTGAAAGACACTGGGTCAGTCGTGAAAGGCACTGGGTCAGTCGTGAAGGATACTGGGTCAGTAGTGAAGGATACTGGGTCAGTAGTGAAAGACACTGGGTCAGTCGTGAAAGACACTGGGTCAGTCGTGAAAGACACTGGGTCAGTCGTGAAGGACACGGGGTCAGTAGTGAAGGACACGGGGTCAGTAGTGAAGGACACGGGGTCAGTAGTGAAAGACACTGGGTCAGTAGTGAAGGACACGGGGTCAGTAGTGAAGGACACGGGGTCAGTAGTGAAGGACACTGGGTCAGTAGTGAAGGACACGGGGTCAGTAGTGAAGGACACGGGGTCAGTAGTGAAGGACACGGGGTCAGTAGTGAAGGACACGGGGTCAGTAGTGAAAGACACTGGGTCAGTAGTGAAGGACACGGGGTCAGTAGTGAAGGACACGGGGTCAGTAGTGAAGGACACGGGGTCAGTAGTGAAAGACACTGGGTCAGTAGTGAAGGACACTGGGTCAGTAGTGAAGGACACGGGGTCAGTAGTGAAGGACACTGGGTCAGTAGTGAAGGACACGGGGTCAGTAGTGAAGGACACTGGGTCAGTAGTGAAAGACACTGGGTCAGTAGTGAAGGACACTGGGTCAGTAGTGAAGGACACGGGGTCAGTAGTGAAGGACACTGGGTCAGTAGTGAAGGACACGGGGTCAGTAGTGAAGGATGCTGGGTCAGTAGTGAAGGACACGGGGTCAGTAGTGAAGGACACGGGGTCAGTAGTGAAAGACACTGGGGGGGAGAGGGGATGGGCAGGGTGTGAGCACGGAGAAGTTGTTGAAATCCTAAACCACAGATTTGCAAAACAGTGTCAGGAATGAAACAGGGCACAAATTACCAGAACTGAGAAACAGCCTGACAGTGTAAGTCTTTGGACTCAGAAGGAGGGGAGTGGGTTCCAGGAGCCCAGGACAGACAAAGTCCCCAGAGCCCAAGGCCAGACAGTTTTGGCTCTGGGGGTTGTAACTTCCCTCAGCCTTATTTCCCAGACCTCCACAGACTCGGGTCATAACCCTGGAGGTTTGGGAAAGCAGCCAATGGGACTCCTGCTTTTAAAACATCGCTCAGCACGAATCATAAATAAGGAATGTCTCCGAGCAAGCATTCCCCTCTCTGAGTCTGAAAAGTTGGGCTCGAGCCCCACTCCCGATAGTCCTGGTGAGCAGAGAGGTGCCGCCCAGTAACACAGGGCACTGTGGAAGGAGGGGTAACTGAGTGACAGTGTGAGGGAGCTGGATTAACATCCAGATTAAAATAGATAAATCGCCAGGCCCGGATGAAATGTATCCCAGGCTGTTAAGAGATGCAAGGGAGGAAATAGCGGAGACTCTGACCATCATTTTCCAATCCTCCCTGGCTACATGCTTGGTGCCGGAGAATTGGAGGACTGCTAACATTGTATCGTTGTTTAAAAAGGGAGAAAGAGATAGACCGAGTAATTATAGACCAGTCAGCTTAACCTCAGTGGTGGGCAAATTACTGGAATCAATTCTAAGGGACAGTATTAATCGTCATTTAGAAAGGCACGGGTTAATCAAGGACAGTCAGCATGGATTTGTTAAGGGAAGGTCGTGTCTGACTAACTTGATTGAATTTTTTGAGGAGGTAACAAGGAGGGTCGATGAGGGTAGCGCGTTTGATGTAATCTACATGGATTTTAGCAAGGCTTTTGATAAGGTCTCACATGGCAGACTGGTCAGAAAAGTAAAAGCCCATGGGATCCAAGGGAAAGTGGCAAGTTGGATCCAAAATTGGCTCAGTGGCAGGAAGCAAAGGGTAATGGTCGATGGGTGTTTTTGCGACTGGAAGGCTGTTTCCAGTGGGGGCCCGCAAGGCTCAGAACTAGGCCCCTTGCTTTTTGTGGAATATATTAATGATTTGGACTTGAATGTGGGGGGCTTGATCAAGAAGTTTGCAGATGATCCAAAAATTGGCCGTGTGGTTGATAGTGAGGAGGAAAGCTGTAGACTGCAGGAAGATATCAATGGACTGGTCAGGTGGGCAGAAAAGTGGCAAATGGAATTCAATCCAGAGAAATGTGAGGTAATGCATTTGGGGAGAGCAAACAAGGCAAGGGAATACACAATAAATGGGGGGATACTGAGAGGTGTAGAGGAACAGAGGGACCTTGGAGTGCATGTCCACAGATCCCTGAAGGTAGCAGGACAGGTAGATAAGGTGGTTAAAAAGGCATACGGGATACTTTCCTTTATTAGCCGAGGCACAGAATATAAGAGCAGGGAGGTTATGCTAGAACCGTATAAAACACTAGTTAGGCCACAGCTTGAGTACTGCGTACAGTTCTGGTCACCACATTACAGGAAAGATGTGATTGCACTAGAGAGGGTGCAGAGGAGATTTACAAGGATGTTGCCAGGACTGGAGAATTTTAGCGATGAGGAAAGATTGGATCGGCTGGGGTTGTTTTCCTCGGAACAAAGGAGGCTGAGGGGAGATTTAATTGAGGTGTATAAAATTATGAGGGGCCGAGATAGAGTGGATAGGGAGGACCTATTTCCCTTAGTAGAGGGGTCAGTGACCAGGGGGCATAGATTTAAAGTAATTGGTAGAAGGATTAGAGGGGAGCTGAGGAGAAAGTTTTTCACCCAGAGGGCGGTGGGGGTCTGGAACTCACTGCCTGAAAGGGTGGGAGAGGCAGAAACCCTCAACTCATTTCAAAAGTACTTGGACGTGCACCTGAAATGCCGTAACCCACAGGGCTACGGACCAAATGCTGGAAAATGGGATTAAGCTGGATAGCTCTTTTTCGGCCAGCACAGACACGATGGGCTGAATGGCCTCCTTCTGTGGCGTAACTTTCGATGATTCTATCATTCTAGGATGAGTCGAGATACAGTCAGTAACACAGGGCGCTGGGGAGAGAGGGGTTACTGAGTGACAGTGTGAGGGAGAGGGATTAACATCAGTAGAGATACAGTCAGTAACACAGGGCGCTGGGGGGAGAGGGGTTACTGAGTGACAGTGTGAGGGAGAGGGATTAACGTCAGTAGAGATACAGTCAGTAACACAGGGCGCTGGGGGGAGAGGGGTTACTGAGTGACAGTGTGAGGGAGAGGGATTAACGTCAGTAGAGATACAATCAGTAACACAGGGCGCTGGGGGGAGAGGGGTTACTGAGTGACAGTGTGAGGGAGAGGGATTAACGTCAGTAGAGATACAATCAGTAACACAGGGCGCTGGGGGGAGAGGGGTTACTGAGTGACAGTGTGAGGGAGAGGGATTAACATCAGTCGAGATACAGTCAGTAACACAGGGCCTGCTTTGTTGGGGGGAGAGGGGTTACTGAGCCTGTCAGCTATCTGGGCAAACTCTGAGACTCTCAATGCTTTGTTTTAAGAATCATGTTAAAATTGAAAGCTTTGCAAACCAGGTCACTGCTGTCAAACGGACTGGGTGGAGCTATAGACGGCTGCCGGGTTTTACCCTCAACCCTTCGGGCCGTCTGGAATGCTCCTTCCAGAGTTTAACTCTTCCCAAAAATTTCACTTCTGCCCATCTTACCTGCTTTGCGATGACTTCCTTCGCCACTCCCCCGCCCCTGTCCTACAATACCACCCCATCTGCACGTGCAGCCTGCGCAGTGATTGTCGGACTGCTATTCGGCCACGGAGGGCATCGCCGGACTTGCTATTCGGCCACGGAGGGCATCGCAGCCGAGCCCCACCCTTGCGACTCGCTCACAGTCAGCCACTGACTTCCTGGCCCTCACAGCCAGCTATTGACGTGCAGGGTGAGGACTGGATTTGCTGGTTACTGGGATTCTCCGCGGGCTCTGTTTACCCAGGACAGGTGCCAGAGAGAATGCCCGGGCGGTTAGGGAAGGTTTATGACGGGCCTGCGGAACCTGTTCTTTTGTTTTGCCTTCGATTCGGCGCTGTCCCAGATTCTGAGGCTTTTGCATCAGTGTACTCCCGCACCTGGACTGTGCAGAGGTAGCTGGTCGCAACAGAGAGAGGGAGAGAGAGAGAGAGAGAGAAACGGGGAGACAGAAGCAGACAGCAGAGAAAGAAAGGCAGATGGTGAGGGAGAGAGACTGACAGAGAGAGAGAGAAAGGAGAAACAGATAGAGAGAGGAGAAACAGAGACAGAGGAGAAACAGAGAGAGAGAGAGGAGAAACAGAGAGAGAGAGAGGAGAAACAGAGAGAGAGAGAGAGGAGAAACAGAGAGAGAGAGAGGAGAAACAGAGAGAGAGAGGAGAAATGGAGCGAGAGAGAAGCAGAGAGAGACAGAGGAGAAACAGAGAGAGACAGAGGAGAAACAGAGAGAGAGAGAGGAGAAACAGAGAGAGAGAGAGGAGAAACAGAGAGAGAGAGAGGAGAAACAGAGAGAGAGAGGAGAAACAGAGAGCAGAAACAGAGAGTGAGAGGAGAAACAGAGAGTGGAGAAACGGAGAGGAGAAACAGAGAGAGGAGAAATAGAGAGAGAGGAGAAATAGAGAGAGGAGAAATAGAGAGAGAGGAGAAAGAGAGAGAGGAGAAATAGAGAGAGAGGAGAAATAGAGAGAGGAGAAATAGAGAGAGAGGAGAAATAGAGAGAGAGGAGAAATAGAGAGAGAGGAGAAATAGAGAGAGAGGAGAAATAGAGAGAGAGGAGAAATAGAGAGAGAGGAGAAAGAGAGAGAGGAGAAATAGAGAGAGAGGAGAAATAGAGAGAGAGGAGAAAGAGAGAGAGGAGAAATAGAGAGAGAGGAGAAAGAGAGAGAGGAGAAATAGAGAGAGAGGAGAAAGAGAGAGAGGAGAAATAGAGAGAGAGGAGAAATAGAGAGAGAGGAGAAAGAGAGAGAGAGGAGAAATAGAGAGAGAGGAGAAATAGAGAGAGAGGAGAAATAGAGAGAGAGGAGAAATAGAGAGAGAGGAGAAAGAGAGAGAGGAGAAATAGAGAGAGAGGAGAGAGAGAGAGGAGAAATAGAGAGAGAGGAGAAAGAGAGAGAGGAGAAATAGAGAGAGAGGAGAAATAGAGAGCGAGGAGAAACAGAGAGGAGAAACAGAGAGAGAGGAGAAACAGAGAGGAGAAACAGAGAGGGGAGAAATAGAGAGAGAGGAGAAACAGAGAGGAGAAACAGAGAGAGAGGAGAAACAGAGAGGAGAAACAGAGAGGGGAGAAATAGAGAGAGAGGAGAAAGAGAGAGGAGAAACAGAGAGAGTGGAGAAATAGAGAGAGAGGAGAAACAGAGAGTGGAGAAATAGAGAGAGAGGAGAAACAGAGAGGGGAGAAATAGAGAGAGAGGAGAAAGAGAGAGTGGAGAAATAGAGAGAGAGGAGAAAGAGAGAGGAGAAACAGAGAGAGTGGAGAAATAGAGAGAGAGGAGAAACAGAGAGTGGAGAAATAGAGAGAGAGGAGAAAGAGAGAGGAGAAACAGAGAGTGGAGAAATAGAGAGAGAGGAGAAACAGAGAGAGAGGAGAAATAGAGAGAGAGGAGAAATAGAGAGAGAGGAGAAAGAGAGAGGAGAAACAGAGAGAGTGGAGAAATAGAGAGAGAGGAGAAACAGAGAGAGAGGAGAAATAGAGAGAGAGGAGAAAGAGAGAGGAGAAACAGAGAGAGTGGAGAAATAGAGAGAGAGGAGAAACAGAGAGTGGAGAAATAGAGAGAGAGGAGAAAGAGAGAGGAGAAACAGAGAGAGTGGAGAAATAGAGAGAGAGGAGAAACAGAGAGTGGAGAAATAGAGAGAGAGGAGAAAGAGAGAGGAGAAACAGAGAGTGGAGAAATAGAGAGAGAGGAGAAACAGAGAGAGAGGAGAAATAGAGAGAGAGGAGAAACAGAGAGTGGAGAAATAGAGAGAGAGGAGAAACAGAGAGAGAGGAGAAATAGAGAGAGAGGAGAAACAGAGAGTGAGGAGAGAAACAGACGGCAGAGCAAATATATTCAAATGAACTTCTAGAGAAAAATGTTTCAGAGATAAGATTTAATAATCGCAGCAACCAATCTCTTTCCCAAGTCTAAAATAACCCTGGGACTGAGGAGATCTTTTTTCTTGAGACAAGGGAAGTTTCTGATGGAGAAAGGAGCCCTTTCTTATTTCAAACACTCCCAGGGCAGGTACAGGGTTAGATACAGAGTAAAGCTCCCTCTACACTGTCCCATCAAACACTCCCAGGGCAGGTACAGGGGGTTAGATACAGAGTAAAGCTCCCTCTACACTGTCCCATCAAACACTCCCAGGGCAGGTTCAGCACGGGTTAGATACAGAGTAAAGCTCCCTCTACACTGTCCCATCAAACACTCCCAGGGCAGGTACAGGGTTAGATACAGAGTAAAGCTCCCTCTACACTGTCCCATCAAACACTCCCAGGGCAGGTACAGGGTTAAATACAGAGTAAAGCTCCCTCTACACTGTCCCATCAAACACTCCCAGGGCAGGTACAGGGTTAGATACAGAGTAAAGCTCCCTCTACACTGTCCCATCAGACACTCCCAGGGCAGGTACAGGGTTAGATACAGAGTAAAGCTCCCTCTACACTGTCCCATCAAACACTCCCAGGGCAGGTACAGGGTTAGATACAGAGTAAAGCTCCCTCGACACTGTCCCATCAAACACTCCCAGGGCAGGTACAGGGTTAGATACAGAGTAAAGCTCCCTCGACACTGTCCCATCAAACACTCCCAGTTGATTTGAAATGATTCACCTCTTGGCCATTTGCAGTTTGGGTTTCTGTCACCCCATGCACCAGCAGCTCTGTGTCAGGACGGGCAGGCCCAGCACCACACCACAGATCTGCTGCTGGTTAGAGGCCTCGGTTTTCTGCTCTTTCTTTCCCACTGTTTTTACCTCTTGCACAAATAAATCGAGGGTCACTAGGTGGTTGCTGTGGAAACTGCGGTGTCACCTCAATGGCCGTGCACTCAATTGCCGCTATCATTCCCTCCCCTCTGACCCAGAAGGTCGTCGGTTCGAGCCCCCACTCCAGAGACTCGAGCCCCATTATCCAGGCCGACACTCCCGGTGCCAGTACTGAGGGAGTGCCGCACTGTCGGAGGTGCCGTCTTTCGGATGAGACGTTAAACCGAGGCCCCGTCTGCCCCTCTCAGGTGGATGTAAAAGATCCCACGGCCACTATTGGAAGAAGAGCAGGGGGGAGTTCTCCCCGGGTGTCCTGGGGGCCGATATTTATCCCTCAACCAACATCACTAAAAAACAGATGATCCGGTCATTTATCTCATTGCTGTTTGTGGGATCTTGCTGTGCGCAAATTGGCTGCCGCGTTTCCTACATTACAACAGTGACTACACTTCAAAGGTACTTAATTCGCTGTAAAGCGCTTTGGGATGTCCTGAGGTCGTGAAAGGCGCTATATAAATGCAAATCTTTCTTTATTTTGGCTGCCTCTTGCAGTCAGCTTGATTTGTGTTCCCAGTTTCAAAGCCTTCCTCGAGAATAGTGGCTGTGGGATCTTTTACATCCACCCGAGAGGGGCAGACAGGGCCTCTGTTTAACGTCTCACCCGAAAGACGGCACCTCCGACAGTGCAGCACTCCCTCGGTCGATAAACCCTCAGGGGATAACCTCGTTGCTCTGGAAGGTTTTATTGGTGACGCTGGGTCTTTAAACGCTGGTTATTTACTTCTTGCACCTGGCTCTGTTAATCTTCCGACAGCTAACACACGTCCTGGGAGAATTGCTCAAGGTCCCTCGAGAATCAGCGACGGAGGGGGAAGTTTATTTTTGAGTAAAGGGGAAGTACGGAACGAGATCGATTGAGGACAGCCTGGAGTTTCCTCAGTGTCAGCAGGAGGGTTCCTGCACAGGCCTCGCCTCTGCCTGCGAGGTTTGAGGGGGCGGAGGAGAGGGGGACATTCTGTATCCTGACCCCTTCCCAAGGCACGAGGCAGCTTGCGACTCGACCTGGGGTGTGGCGCCGGGCAAAAAGGAGGAACGGCAAGTCGTAGAATCACACAGCAGAGGAAAGAGGCCGCTCGGCCCATCGTGCCTGTGCCGGCTCTTTGAAAGAGCTCTCCAATTAGGCCCTCTGCCTCCCCCACCTCAAACCTTGCTCTTTCCCCATTAGCCCTGCAGGTTTTTTTTTTCCTTTTCAAGTCTTTATCCAATTCCCCTTTTGAAAGTTATTATTGAATCTGCTTCCACCGCCCTTTCAGGCAGCGCATTCCAGATCATCACAACTCGCTGCGTTAAAAAAACATTCTCCTCGTCTCCCTCCCTCTGGTTTATCTTAAATATAACAAACAAGAGGCAGTGAGGGGTTTAAACAAGGCCGGAGAGTTATCAGCTAAGAGTTAATTCAAGCGTCACGGTGATCCCGAGGGGAGGGGGAGGGGTACAGTTCATCGCCGTCATGACAACCAATGCCAATCTTCTGCCCACGTCCCCCCTTGTCCCTGACTCTAACCCTCCACCCCAGTCCTCGCCCCCCACCCCCCACATCTCAAAACGGATCCCCCTTCAGCACCTGACCACCAGTCACGTGCGGGCAGCGAGTGTTTCGCGGGGCTATTCGACTGCCGGAGGCGTCGCAACCCCGACCCGATCGCGCCCTCGCCCCGACGCGCACGCGCGCGCGCGCTACCCTTCCTTGTCTATTTAGCCTGGGCCTCGTGCTTCCTGATCGTTATCCGGCGAGCTCTACCGGCTTATCAGGCGAGGACGGCGTGGTGCTTCCCGCGGTCGAATAGCCGCCCCCTCTCCCCTTCCCCCTCGCCGCCCCCCCCCCCCCCCCCCCCCCCGCCACCCTCACTTCCCACCCACCCCGACTCTCGCCCTCTGGGCCCGGCCTGGAAGAACGGTCACTTGGGGTGAGGTACCTGAGGGCGTACAATGCTCATATACCCAGCGAGAGGCAGCGCCCTCGGGACAGGAGCAAAGGGTTTGGTTGGAAATCAAGGGAAGGGGAGGAACAGGCAGGAGGAACGGGCAGGCAGTAGAATAAACAATAAATGCGTCATAAATTACCAAAATAAAATAAGAGAACCCTGGGGGTGTATGTACACAAATCTTTGAAGGTGACAGGACAGGTTGAGGAGGCTGTTAAAAAGCATCTGGGATCCTGGGCTTTATAAATCGAGGCGTAGAGTACAAAAGCAAGGAAGTTATGCTGAACCTTTATAAATCACTGGTTAGGCCTCAGCTGGAGTATTGTGTTCTATTCTGGGCTCCACACTTTAGGAAGGATGTCAAGGCCTTGGAGAGGGTGCAGAGGAGATTTACTAGAATGGGACCAGGGATGAGGGACTTCAGTTATGTGGAGAGACTGGAGAAGCTGGGATTGTTCTCCTTAGAGCAGAGAAGGTTAAGGGGAGATTTAATCGAGGTGTTCAAAATCATGAGGGGTTTTGATAGAGTAAATAAGGAGAAACTGTTTCCAGTGGCAGAAGGTGACCAGAGGACACAGATTTAAGATAAAAGAACCAGAGGGGGGGAGATGAGAATTTTTTTTACGCAGCGAGTTGTGATGATCTGGAATGCGCTGCCTGAAAGGGCGGTGGAAGCAGATTCAGTAATAACTTTCAAAAGGGGAATTGGAGAAATACTTGAAAAGGGAAAATTTGCGAGGGGAGTGGGACTAATTGGAGAGCTCTTTCAAAGAGCCAGCACGGGCACGATGGGCTGAACGGCCTCCTTCTGTGCCGTATCGTTCTATGTATTTCAGGATGAGATAATGGCGGTCATTCAACCACAGGTTGCACGCGCGTTCCTGTCTTGTGGTCGAAGATGTCTATATGATCCCGTTAAACGTCCAGTGACGTCGAAGTGACATGTGGCCTGTAGCTATTTCTAATTCGAGGGCTGGTTGCCGTTGGTGACAGAGAGCCCAAGAGGTGCCCGAAGGAGGCTCCCACCTATCCAGGGAGGGCAAGGAGCCACATCCCAAGGATTGTCAACTCAACTAGGAAACAGCAAGGGCCAAGAAAGAGGAGGTACAGTCCAAGAGTAGGCCTACGGTTCCCCTCACACCCAGGAATGGACCTGAGCACCTTCCCGTATGTATCCCTAGCTCTGTTGGTCCTATCATCCTGCTGAAGGCCAGTCCAATAGTCGGAGAGAATGCTCTGAGAGTTGGGACAACAGCTGGCGGATGGTGTTCCCCGGAGGCTGGGTTATGGGACCACGGCCTCACAGCTCCAGGGCTCGGGGCCCACCATGGTTCGGTGGGCCATACCTCCAACTGGAGGCCCTGCGGTCCCATGGGGTAGGGTATGTGTGTGCCCAGGGTGTGGGCGGGAGGATGTTGGCACTGCCCTCCCACATCTTATGGGGAGTTCCCTCGGTCGTGAGAGGTCCGCATGTCTTTCCGGGAGGGGTCGGGGGGTGAGAGAGCGGACGCTAGTGAGAGAACAGAAACTCTACCTGTGTGGGTTTCTCCGTACGTTTGGGTTTTTGGAGATTCCGAAATATGGTGATGGCCAAAGGAAAATGGCGTAGATTATTTCGAAGTTCTGTGCTTGGAGGTGCACCAGCATCTTCACAGGGGGTAGAAACTAACCCTAACCCTTCACCTTTACCCTACAACCCTCCGAGATCTCTGCGCTCCTCCAATTCTGGCCTCTTGCGCATTCCCCGATTCCCATCGCTCCACCATTGGCGGCCGTGCCTTCAGCTGCCTGGGCCCCTAAGCTCTGGAATTCCCTCCCTAAACATCTCCGCCTCTCTCTCCTCCTTTAAGACGCTCCTTAAAACCTACCTCTTTGACCAAGCTTTTGGTCACCTGTCCTAATATCACCTTATGTGGCTCGGTGCCAAATTCTGACTGATAATCGCTCCTGTGAAGCCCTTGGGATATTCTACTATCTTAAAGGCGCTATATAAATGCAAATTGTTGCTGTTGTCTAGAACACAAACAACCGAAAAGTAGGATATTCCCCTGTTCCTTGCCTTGAGGGATAAATATTGGCCGTGCAGCACTCCCAGTGCCAGTACCGGGGGAGTGCCGCACTGTCGGAGGTGCCGTCTTTCGGATGAGGCGTTAAACCGAGGCCCCGTCTGCCCCTCTCAGGTGGATGTAAAAGATCCCACGGCCACTATTGGAAGAAGAGCATGGGGGAGTTCTCCCCAGGTGTCCTGGGGCCAATATTTATCCCTCAACCAACATCACTAAAAAAAAAACAGATGGCCTGGTCATTATCACATTGCTGTTTGTGGGATCTTGCTGTGCGCAAATTGGCTGCTGCGTTTCCTACATCACAACAGTGACTGCACTTCGAAAAAAGTACTTCATTGGCTGTAAAGCGCTTTGGGACATCCTGAAAGGCGCTATATAAATGCGAGTCTTTCTTTTTAAGTGCACATTAATGACATGGGTTTTCAAGATGGGATCTCGGGGACAGATCCCATGGGATTTTTGGCACTCAACTGTTTGATAATTTTGTTAAATATGATATATATATATGACGGAGAGAGAGAGAGAAAGTTAAAAGCATTATTTTTATATATATATATTGTTTTTTAGAAAAACTTAATAGCAGATCATATCAGTAATATAAAAATGCAATTTTCCTTCAGACAGCTGACAAGGTCTTTTGAAAGTTAGGACCCGGGTAATCTTGTCCCTGGGCGTGTACATTATTTCCAGACCCCCTCCCTCTTCCCCTTCTCCCCCTCCCCCCTCCCCCTCATCGTCAAAGTTTGGAAACGATCTCTCACCTTTCTCAGATGGCCCCTTTTCCCCGGCTTGTCTTTCTCTCTCTGCTCCTCCTCGCTGAACACATTGTCCTCGGACTCAGCGGACGAGTAGTTGAGGGACGAGGCGGAGGAGGAGGATGCTCTTCGGTCCGAGGACCTGCAACGTCTCTCCTTCAGCTCGCTGGCCGCCTGCGCCTCGCGGGGGACCGTGGAGGCTGGGTCCCACTGCTGGTCCTCGGGTCGCCTCTCCCCGCTTGCCTGGACCTCGCCTCCATTTCCCAGATCTGGATCCATGGAACCGTGGGCCTTGTGGAGATCACTGGCCAACAGCTGATGGGCAATGGCCAGGGATGGACTATCACCTTGAATGCTCCCCTCTTGCACCACCTCCAGATCTCCGCCGGTCTGCTTGGCACCATCTGCTTCCTGGTCCGTTGACTGGTGGCCCACTCTTCCTCCTTCCAGCTCAGGAGAGGACCAGACTCCATCCATGCCTGTAGACCTACCCCAGAACGTTGCTTTGCACCACCCCCCTGACCTCAAAAAAAAAAGCCACGCAGAGTCGTGCGATGTAATTCAAGCTTGTGTGGGGAAGAGCATTGCAGGAGTAGCTTAGATCTTCTTAGACCTCTTTGCTATGTCCTCAAACCCACTGCCGGCTGCTCCATCTGGGCCCCCCAACAGATGACAGAAAGCACCTCTCTCGCTGAGCCACCTCCAGTGGATTTTAACAATAGAGAAACAAGCTTACCATCCAAGGGTTAAGGCAGCTCAGAGTCCAATTGGGCTTCCGTGGTGAGTCTGGATCGGTGGCCGAGGGAGCTAGTCGGCTTTTTTTTTTTGGAGTGGCTCTTTCTTTGTTCGTTCAGCTGCTGTGCAAGGACAGGAAGACACTTGATGATGTAGACCTCATCACCGAGTGTCTACCACCGGGTATTTTCCATGAATTTGACAAGTCGGCTTTGAAAGGCTCGCAACTTTGCCTGTGTCAATAGCCCCTGTGCTTGGTCACATAGCGCCCTCAAGCCCTCTGTAAAAAACATTGCAGTTTGCTGTTACACAAAGACAGAAAGATTTGCATTTCTACAGCGCCTTTCACAACCTCAGGGCGTCCCAAAGCGCTTCTCGGCCAATGAAGCGATTCTGAAGCGTGGTCACTGTTGCAATATGGGAAACTTGGCGGCCAATTTGCGCACAGCAAGATCCCGCAAACAGTAGCGTGATAACTGACCGGGTAATTCTGTTTTGGTGATGTCGGCTGAGGGCTAACTATTGGCCAGGACGCCGGAGAGAACTGGTAGAAGCACAGGAAGGAGGCCATTCGGCCCATTGTGTCCCGTGCCGGCCGAAAAAGAGCCACCCAGCTTAATCCCACTTTCCAGCACTTGGTCCGTAGCCCTGTGGGTTACGGCACTTCAAGTGCACATTCAAGTACTTTTTAAATGAGTTGAGGGTTTCTGCCTCTTCCGCCCTTTCAGGCAGTGAGTTCCAGACCCCCACCACCCTCTGGGTGAAAATATTTCTCCTCAGCTCCCCTCTAATCCTTCTACCAATTACTTTAAATCTATGCCCCCTGGTTATTGATCTCTCTGCTAAGGGAAATACATCATCCCTATCCACTCTGTCTAGGCCCCTCATAATTTTATACACCTCAATTAAATCTCCCCTCAGCCTCCTCTGTTCCAAAGAAAACAACCCCAGCCTATCCAATCCTTCCTCATCGCTAAAATTCTCCAGTCCTGGCAACATCCTCGTAAATCTCCTCTGTACCCTCTCTAGTGCAATCACATCTTTCCTGTAGTGTGGTGACCAGAACTGTACGCAGTACTCTAACTGTGGCCTAACTAGTGTTTTATACAGTTCCAGCATAACCTCCCTGCTCTTATATTCTGTGCCTCGGCTAATAAAGGAAAGTATTCCATATGGCTTTTTAACCACCTTATCTACCTGTCTTGCTACCTTCAGGGATCTGTGGACATGCACTCCAAGGTCCCTCTGTTCCTCTACACCTCTCAGTATCCTCCCATTTATTGTGTACTCCCTTGCCTTGTTTGCCCTCCCCCAATGCATTACCTCACACTTCTCCGGATTGAATTCCATTTGCCACTTTTCTGCCCATCTGACCAGCCCATTGATATCTTCCTGCAGTCTGCAGCTTTCCTCCTCACTATCAACCACACGGCCAATTTTTGTATCATCTGCAAACTTCCTAATCATGCCCCCCCTACGTTTAAGTCCAAATCATTGATAAATACCAGAAAAAGCAAGGGACCTGGTACTGAGCCTTGCGGGACCCCACTGGGAGGAGGCTCGTGTGGAGCATAAACACCGGCATAGACCTGTTGGGCCGAATGGCCTGTTTCTGTCCTGTAAATTCTACGTAAGTATCAAAACTGGACTCCTGAGGGAAGGGGCAAGAAAGGGAGACCCTCAGTGCCAGAATTGTCACACGGTCCTTACTCCCATTAGGAGGGGCCTCTAGTGTTCAATATGCAAGTACAATACATAGCATCCACCATTGGGTGTCAGCCCTGACTCAGTGGGTGTCTCTCTCTCTCGCCTCTGAGGCAGAAGGTCGAGGGTTCGAGCCCCACTTCAGAGCCCATAATCCAGGCCGACACTCCCAGTGCCAGTGCTGAGGGAGCGCTGCACTGTCGGAGGTGCCGTCTTTCGGATGAGACGTTAAACCGTGGCCCCGTCTGCCCCTCTCGGGTGGATGTAAAAGATCCCACGGCCACTATTGGAAGAAGAGCAGGGGGCATTGTAGTTAAGGAGGAGGAGTGTGAAATATTGGATTGGATAAACATAGTGAGAGAGGGAGTATTAAGGGGTTTAGCATCTTTGAAAGCAGATAAATCACCAGGCCTGGATGAAATGTATCCCAGGCTATTAAGGGAAGCAGCTGAGGCTCTGACCATCATTTTCCAATCCTCTCTGGCTACAGACGTAGTCCCAGAGGACTGGAGGATGCTAACGTTGTTTAAAAAGGGAGAAAGGGACCGAGTAATTATAGGCCAGTCAGCCTTCCAATCACAAAAACACCCATCGACCATTACCCTTTGCTTCCTGCCACTGAGCCAATTTTGGATCCAAGTAACCACTTTCCCTTGGATCCCATGGGCTTTTACTTTTCTGGCCAGTCTGCCATGCGGGACCTTGTCAAAAGCCTTGCTAAAATCCGTGTAGATTACATCAAACGCGTTACCCTCATCGATCCTCCTTATTACCTCCTCAAAAAATTCAATCAAGTTAGTCAGACACGACCTTCCCTTAACAAATCCATGCTGACTGTCCTTGATTAACCCGTGCCTTTCTAAATGACCATTAATACTGTCTATCAGAATTTTTTCCAATAATTTTCCCACCACTGAGGTTAGGCTGATTGGCCTGTAATTACTCGGTCTATCCCTTTCTCCCCTTTTTAAACAAGGGTACAACATTAGCAGTCCTCCAGTCCTCCGGCACCACATCTGTAGCCAGAGAAGATTGGAAAATGATGGTCAGAGCCTCAGCTGCTTCCCTTAACAGCCTGGGATACATTTCATCCAGGCCTGGTGATTTATCTGCTTTCAAAGACGCTAAACCCATTAATACTTCCTCTCTCACTATGTTTATCCCATCCAATATTTCACACTCCTCCTCCTTAACTACAATGTGCCCTGCTCTTCTTCCAAAAGCGACCGTGGGATCTTTTACGTCCACCTGAGAGGGGCAGACGGGGCCTCGGTTTAACGTCTCATCCGAAAGACGGCACCTCCGACAGTGCAGCACTGGCACTGGGAGTGTCGGCCTGGATTATGGGGCTCAAGTCTCTGAACCCTCGACCTGAAGTGGGGCTCGAACCCTCGACCTCCTGCTTCAGGGGCAGGAGAGAGAGACACCCATTGATTCAGGGCTGACACCCAATGGTGGATGCTATGTATTGTACTTGCATATTGCAAGTTGAACACTAGAGGCCCCTCCTGATGGGAGTAAGCACCGTGTGACAATTCTGGCACTGAGGGTCTCCCTTTCTTGCCCTTCCCTCATGAATCCAGGAGTCCATTTTTGATACTTACATAGCATTTACAGGACAGACACAGGCCATTCGGCCCAACTGGTCCATGCTGGTGTATACGCTCCACACGAGCCTCTTCCCTCCCTACTTCATCTCACCCTATCAGCATAGCCTTCTATTTGGTTGCCAACTCTGTTTGGACGTATTCCTGGAGGTTTCATCACATGACCGCCTGCCCCCACACATCTGCCATTGGTCACCCGACATGTCCGTCACCACGGTGGCCCTGCCCCCGCCCCCACACTCTCCCGCCATTGGTCACCCGACATGTCCATCATCCCGGTGCTCCGCCTGCCCACAGCCAATCAGCGAGTGTTCATTCCCTGATTGGATGATTCTTGACTGTCAGTCAAACAGCTTTTTTTCCCCCCACCTCCAGTATTTTTATAACTAATTAGCAAAACTTTATTTCCTGATTAGTTATAACCTCTCAGTTCTGGTATCATCCTGGTGAATCCTTTTTTGCACCTTCTCCAGTGCCTCTACATCCTTTTTATAATATGGAGACCAGAACTGTTCACAATACTCCAAGTGTGGTCCAACCAAGGTTCGATACAAGTTTAACATAACTTCTCTGCTTTTCAATTCTATCCCTCTCGAAATGAACCCCAGTGCTTGGTTTGCCTTTTAGCCTTATTAACCTGCGTCGCTGCTTTTATTGATTTGTGATCAGAGAACGAAGGAGGCCATTCAGCCCGTCGAGTCATGACGTGTGTGATGTAAGTGATGATTTTGGTCTGGGAGGATGGGGAGCGATCAAAACTTATTCTGATGAAATTTAGGCAGAAGATTTCAAGGAAATCAGGCCAGCGAGATGTGAAACAGAGACAGCCAGTGCTGTGGCCACTCGGCAGGTCAGGCAGCGTCTGTGGAGAGAGAAACAAGGGTTAATGTTTCGGATCACCAGAGCTGGAAGTTGATAAGTAAGTTCAGAACGAAAGCTCTCATAAAGCAAGACTTGCATTTATATAGCACCTTTCATGACCTCAGGACGTCCCAAAGCGCTTTACAGCCAATGAAGTACTTTTGAAGTGTAGTCACTGTTGTGATGTAGGAAACACAGCAGCCAATTTGCGCACAGCAAGATCCCACAAACAGCAATGAGATAATGATCAGATAATCTGTTTTTTAGTGATGTTGGTTGAGGGATAAATATTGGCCCCAGGACACCGGGGAGAGCTCTTCTTCCAATAGTGGCCGTGGGATCTTTTACCTGAGAGGGGCAGACGGGGCCTCGGTTTAACGTCTCCTCCGAAAGACGGCGCCTCCGACAGTGCGGCGCTCCCTCAGTACCGGCACCGGGAGTGTCGGCCTGGATTGTGGGGCTCGAGTCTCGGGAGTGGGGCTCGAACCCACGACCTTCTGACTCAGAGGCGAGAGAGAGGGAGACCCCAACTGAGCCACAGCTGACATCCTACGGATTCTGCATCGTCCCCAAACCGAGTCAATCATGTCGGAGTGGGACTGGAGTCACGAATAGTCCCAGGCTCGGTAAGGACGGGAAGTTTCCTTGCCATTAATGAAGAAGTTGGGTTATTTTGATAATCAGTCAGCCTTACACCCGTCATGTGTTTAAATGGTCGATCGACCTGGTGGGAGGTATAGTCTGGAATGGTTGGTTGGGTTTTAAGGCCAGTTGAAAGCAGCCCCTAACTCGTCACCTCTCAGGGCTCTTCTACAAAGAGGGTTTGGAAAGAGCCCGATGTAGAGATCCTTGCGAAAGAGAGCAAAGAAGACGACCAAAACCCCAACAATTGGCGGGGGACCTGGTGCCCCTGGACTGCTGGGCATGCGGTGACCTCCCCCAGGGTCTCAAGGTGAATGGATAGCAAAGCACGCCTTTGTGAGATTGTGCTTTGCAAAGCCTTCTCAGCTAGGCCTCAGTGCGGCCCAGGACGTGTTCCGCACGCTCAGTGAGATCGGGGATGTGGGCATCGCTGGCAAGGCCGGCATTTATTGCCCATCTCCAGTTGCCGCTGACTTGCTGGACCACTTCAGGGCGCAGTTAACCCTGACTCCGGTCAGATCCACTGCGGGGAGGAAGAGGCCGCAGTAGGCCGCAGCCTGGGACCCAGGTATGTGGGTCTGGATAGGGGTAGAGGGGGCTCTGGATGCGAGCGAGGCGGGGAAAGGGAGGACCAAGGCTTCCTTGTGAGGCCCAGTGGAGCGCTCCTGCCCGGGCCTCACCCAGCCCACGATCCCCCCTCCCGGCAGGTCTGGTCTGGCGCTCAGGCCTCTGACTGAAGGTGACGCAGTGGGAAGGCTGCGGGATCGGAGGGGCTGCCCTCGTTTCAACAGCCGCGCCCCCCGCCCCCCCCACCGCCGCCCGCCAAGTGCCCACTCCTGGCGTGCGGGCCGACGCAGCGAGGCTATTCGAACCTGGGAGGCATCGCGACCGAGCCCGATCGTGTTGTCTCGCCCGTCTGCCGGGTGGGTGGGTTCAAATCGGGGAGTGGGGGGGGGGGGGACACTGTCTCATGTTAAACTAGGGAAAGGGAACGCAGGGAAAAAGCAGGAAAAGGCCGACATCCTTCTCAACTCACGGAGAGAGATTCAGACTTGGAATGGGTGGGGAAGGGGGAGCACGATGGGCCGAATGGCCTCCATTTTTTTTTCCTCTCCCAGCACCGCTGGGGCGCTGGATCGCACGGCAACAGGCGTTGTCCCGGTAACGAAGCGGAGAGTGTCGCAGGGATGGATAGCGTTGTACTCCCTGTGTTTGGGGCTGAGAGAGTCACTCGGCCTGCTGCAGTCGTGGTTTCTCTTTCGTCTGGAGCTGACAGTAAAAGAGAAAAAGATTTGCATTTATATAGCGCCTTTCACGACCTCAGGACGTCCCAAAGCGCTTTACAGCCAATGAAGTACTTTTGAAGTGTGGTCACTGTTGTAATGGAGGAAACACAGCAGCCGATTTGCGCACAGCAAGATCCCACAAACAGCGATGAGGTAATAATAAGACAGCACCTCCGACTGAGCAGCACACCCTCGGTAGTGGCACTGGATTTAGCATTACAGAAACGGTGGGGGTGATTCTAACTCCCCGAGGACGGGCGGGAGTTGAAAATAGTTGCTTTCTCGGGTCGCAACAGCGAAATTTTCGCGACCCGAAAAAAAAACTATTTTCAAATCCCAACTGGCCCCCAACCCACCCGTTCTTGAGGGTTTAAATCACCCCCTGTGTGTCTATATGTGCGTGTGCGTGTGTCGTGTGTGTGTGTCCATGTGCGTGTGCACGTGCTTCTCAAAAAGTATTCGGCATTCACCATCGAAGCCCCTTCAGTGAGGTCAGTCAGTGTTTTTCAGGAGACGCACAACACCAGGTTATAGTCCAACAGTTTTATTTGAAATCATAAGCTTTCGGAGCTTTGCTCCTTCATCAGGTGAGTGAAGGGTTCCATAAAGGCACAGCATATATAGTCAGAGAACAATGCCTGATGATTACAGATAATCTTTCCAACCTCGGCAGAGAGATAATCACAGCAATCAAAGGAGTGAATGGTGTTCAGACTGTTAGTCAGGGAAATATTACATCCAAGAATACTGAGGTGGGGTCACAAGGGGTCAAATGTAGCAGATGCTGGGGTTTGTATTAAAAACAGATAACTTTTTTTCGCTGGTGGGGTTACGTGTAGCGTGACATGAACCCAAGATCCTGGTTGAGGCCGTCCTCATGGGTGCGGAACTTGGCTATCAATTTCTGCTCGACGATTTTGCGTTGTCGTGTGTCTCGAAGGCCGCCTTGGAGAACGCTTACCCGAAGATCGGAGGCTGAATGTCCCTGACTGCTGAAGTGTTCCCCGACTGGGAGGGAACCCTCCTGTTTGGCGATTGTTGCGCGGTGTCCGTTCATCCGTTGTCGCAGCGTCTGCATGGTCTCGCCAATGTACCATGCTCCGGGGCATCCTTTCCTGCAACGTATGAGGTAAACAACGTTGGCCGAGTCGCAGGAGTATGAACCGTGCACCTGGTGGGTGGTGTCCTCTCGTGTGATGGTGGTATCTGTGTCGATGATCTGGCATGTCTTGCAGAGTTGCCGTGTGGCAGGGTTGTGTGGTGTCGTGGACGCTGTTCTCCTGAGAGCTGGGTAATTTTCTGCGAACGATGGTCTGTTTGAGGTTGGGTGGCTGTTTGAAGGCGAGTAGTGGAGGTGTGGGGATGGCCTTAGCGAGGTGTTCGTCGTCATCGATGACATGTCGAAGGCTGCGGAGAACATGGCGTAGTTTCTCCGCTCCGGGGAAGTACTGGACCACGAAGGGTACTCTGTTGGTTGTGTCCCGTGTTAGTCTCCTGAGGAGGTCCATGGCATTTTTCGCTGTGGCCCGTTAAGCTGATCTCATTCCTTTCTGGTTACTGCAGTTACCATCCCCCCATCAGGCTACATTGGGGAAGGTCTCAAGGCAGTTTCAAACCCTTTATATATTCTCGGGCATGGCTATTTCTGATAGTAGCTGGGAGATTGATGGTAATTCTTGTCCTTTCCAGTTTGTGAAGGAACATGTCTAATTCTGTCTGGCTGGGATAGACTCTCTTTTCCTCGTTTTTGTATGTCCGTAGAAGACGCTGTTGATTCCCACGTTCAATTAATTTGCTGATGCGTTCTACATAATCACGGCCACTATTTGCCTTCGTAACTGATGGCCTTTTGGTTTTAAAAGCTTCTCCTTTGGTTTCTCATCTCCTTGAGGTTCTGTTTCTCGCTGGGGATTGGTATCAGTGGGCATCGCCTGATCTCCGATGCTGTGCCCGCCTGCCCATGTACCCTAGATGGAAAGGACAAACTTGCATTTATATAGCGCCTTTCACGACCTCAGGACGCCCCAAAGCGCCTGACAGCCAATGAAATACTTTTCGAAGAGTCGTCACTGCTGTAATGTAGGAAAAGCAGCAGCCAATTTGTGCACAGCAAGATCCCACAAACAGCAATGTGATAATGACCAGATGATCAGTGATGTTGGTTGAGGGATAAATATCGGCCCAGGACACCGGGGAGAACTCCCCCCTGCTCTTCTTCCAATAGCGGCCGTGGGATCTTTTACGTCCACCTGAGAGGGGCAGACGGGGCCTCGGTTTAACGTCTCATTCGAAAGACGGCACCTCCGACAGTGCGGCGCTCCCTCAGTACTGGTACTGGGAGTGTCGGCCTGGATTATGGGCTCAAGACTCTGGAGTGGGTCTCGAGCCCACTCAGAGGCGGAGTGATACCGACTGAGCCAAGCTGAGCAAATGTTAGTCCACTGTCGGTGAGTGTTGGGGTCGTTCCTCATTCTGCTCTCGCTCAACGTCCATCCAACATTCTTGGGGGGGGCCGGGAGGCGGGGGGGGGGGGGGTCACTGGATAGCGATTAGGAGCAGGAACCCTGGCTCATCTCCTTCTATCCCCAGCCCAGTTGTTGCATCCCAAATGCTGCTCCAGGATGCGACCCACTAACTCAGCATTGACCAGGGATAAATCCAGGGCCCTTCCTGGTGTGTGTGGCTCTGTATCACACCAGGTAGAGCATTAAACCAGCATGGGCCAGCAGAGACTTCTAAAAGTATTTTATTTAAAATAAAACAAATATAAATCTTTTTATGTATGTAAATAACTTCCAATACTTCTAGTCACGATTTTTAGTCACACTTTTCTTTTTGTCAACATTCCTCATTGTAAATTACAATGTCAACATTCCAGTTGTAAATTACTATTTCAACATTCCCCATTGTAAATTTCTATGTCAACATTCCCCATTGTAAATTTCTATGTCAACATTCCCCATTGTAAATTACTATGTTTACATTCCCCTTTGTAAATTACTATTTCAACATTCCCCATTGTAAATTTCTATGTCAACATTCCCCTTTGTAAATTTCTATGTCAACATTCCCTACTGTAAATTTCTATGTCAACATTCCCCTTTGTAAATTACTATGTCAACATACCCCTTTGTAAATTTCTATGTCAGCATTCCCTACTGTAAATTTCTATGTCAACATTCCCCATTGTAAATTACTATGTCAACATACCCCTTTGTAAATTTCTATGTCAGCATTCCCTACTGTAAATTTCTATGTCAACATTCCCCATTGTAAATTTCTGTCAACATTCCCCATTGTAAATTTCTGTCAACATTCCCCATTGTAAATTTCTATGTCAACATTCCCTACTGTAAATTACTATGTCAACATTCCCTACTGTAAATTTCTATGTCAACATTCCCCTTTGTAAATTTCTATGTCAACATTCCCCTTTGTAAATTTCTGTCAACATTCCCCTTTGTAAATTTCTATGTCAGCATTCCCTACTGTAAATTTCTATGTCATCATTCCCCATTGTAAATTTCTGTCAACATTCCCCATTGTAAATTTCTGTCAACATTCCCCATTGTAAATTTCTATGTCAACATTCCCTACTGTAAATTACTTTGTCAACATTCGCCATTGTAAATTTCTATGTCAGCATTCCCCATTGTAAATTACTACACCAACATTTCCCATTGAAAATTTCTATGTCAACATTTCCCATTGTAAATTTCTATGTCAACATTCCCCATTGTAAATTACTTTGTCAACATTCCCCATTGTAAATTACTGCATCAACATTTCCCATTGTAAATTTCTATGTCAACATTTCCCATTGAAAATTTCTGTCAACATTCCCCACTGTAAATTTCTATGTCAACATTCCCCACTGTAAATTTCTATGTCAACATTCCCCACTGTAAATTTCTATGTCGACATTCCCCACTGTAAATTTCTATGTCAACATTCCCATTCAATGTTTCTATGTCAACATTCTCCATTCAGTGTTTCTATGTTAACCGTCACGGTGTAGTTGCAGGTTCTGGCCATTTGGTTCTTGAACCAGGGGTGGAGTTTGTCAGCGTTGGGAGGTCGTGCTCTATTGCGACTCCTTTGCTCTGCAAGAGCGTTCAGTCTTTGACTCCTAAAGGTTATTTACGGACCAGTAGAGGTTGGGTGGGGGAGGAGGGTGCAGTCAGCTCCACTCGACCCGCCCATTTTAGACATAATCTTAAAATAAGAGCTAGGCTGTTCAGGGGTGATGTCAGGAAGCACTTCTTCACACAAAAGGGAGTGGAAATCTGGAACTCTCTCCGCCCAAAAAGGCTGTGGATGCTGGGGGTCAATTGGAGCTTTCAAAACTGAGAATGATGGATTTTTGTTGGGTGAGGGTATCGAGGGATATGGAGCAGAGGCGGGTAAACGGAGTAGAGGCGCAGATCAGCCGTGATTGAATGGCGGCACAGGCTCGAGGGGCTGAATGGCCTCCTCCTTTTTCCAATGTTCCTATGCTCCCTTCTCCAGTCGGAAAATGAGGGATGGGGCAGAGAGAGAGGAGTTGAGACGGAAAGAAGTGTTACAGATATTCGGGACTGGACGTTTGCAGGGGAGAGCAGGAGGGTGTTTTCGGAAGCTGGAATGCGAAGGGTTAATAATGATTCTGCCAGCTCATGCCGGGTGTCGACAATCAGCTCTCATTTACCTGGTGGTATCTGCCCCTGACAACCGGAGTCTGCAGATTGTGTGCAACCCGACCTCAGTCAAACCCACTAAATAAATAGCTGATTACTTTGCTCAGGCCTGACTGGCCTCCAGAAGGTTTGTGCTTGTTTTAAGAATGGATGTGGCTGAAAGGGAGAGCCGGGTCCCCGAAACTGCCCCCTGAGAGGGAGTTGATTCTCCAGTCGGATCCACCCGAAAGCAAGTGGACTCTCCTGTCGGATCCCCCCCCCCCTGAAAGCAAGTGGATTCTCCTGTCGGATCCCCCCGAAAGCAAGTGGACTCTCCCGTCGGATCCCCCCTGAAAGCAAGTGGACCCTCCAGTCGGATCCCCCCTGAAAGCAAGTGGACTCTCCCGTCGGATCCCCCCTGAAAGCAAGTGGATTCTCCCGTCGGATCCCCCCTGAAAGCAAGTGGACCCTCCCGTCAGATCCCCCCCTGAAAGCAAGTGGGTTCTCCCGTCGGATCCCCCCTGAAAGCAAGTGGACCCTCCCCTCGGATCCCCCTGAAAGCAAGTGGGTTCTCCCGTCGGATCCCCCCTGAAAGCAAGTGGACCCTCCTCTCGGATCCCCCTGAAAGCAAGTGGGTTCTCCCGTCGGATCCCCCTGAAATCAAGTGGACCCTCCTGTCGGATCCCCCTGAAAGCAAGTGGACTCTCCCGTCAGATCCCCCCCTGAAAGCAAGTGGATTCTACCGTCGGATTCCCACCCTGAAAACAAGTGGATTCTCCCGTCGGATACCCCTGAAAGCAAGTGGACTCGCCCGTCGGATCCCCCCCTGGAAGCAAGTGGACCCTCCTGTCGGATCCCCCCTGAAAGCAAGTGGACCCTCCCGTCAGCCCCCCTTTAAAGGGAGGGTCTTATCCTGGAACTGCTTTCCACTCACCAGTATTAAACTTAATTTGCTGTTTACATAGAACGTACAGCACAGAAACAGGCCATTCGGCCCAACTGGTCCATGCTGGTGTTTATGCTCCACACGAGCCTCCTCCCTCCCTACTTCATCTCACCCTATCAGCATATCCTTCCATTCCTTTCTCCCTCATGTGTTTATCGAGCTTCCCCTTAAATGTATCTATTCTATTCCCCTCAACTACTCCTTGTGGGAGCGAGTTCCACATTCTCACCACTCTCTGGGTAAAGAAGTTTCTCCTGAATTCCCTATTGGATTTATTAGTGACTATCTTATATTTATGGCCTCTAGTTCTGGTCTCCCCCACGAGTGGAAACATCTTTTCTACGTCTACCCTATCGAACCCCTTCATAATTTTAAAGACCTCTATCAGGTCACCCCTCAGTCTTCTCTTTTCTAGAGAAAAGAGCCTCAGCCTGATCAATCTTTCTGATCCAGCAGTTTTTCTGCGTTATGTTGAGATTTACCAGTGCCCCCCAAATTTGGCTGTGTCAACATTTCCCCATTCAGTTTTGCTATGTCAACTGTCACGGTGTAGCTGCGGGTTGTGGCCACTGGGTTGCGCTGTGGAGCAAAGTTCCGAATTCTCCCAACCCTGTTCTCATCTGGTGTACACAAGGAAAGAAATACAGAGTTGCATTTATATAGCGCCTTTCACAACCTCAGGACGTCCCAAAGCACTATTTTACCTGATAGTTATAACCTCTCAGTTCTGCTATCATCCGTGTAAATCTTTTTTGCACCTTCTCCAGTTTATCAGCCCCTCAGTCTAAATCCTCCAGCAAATATTTTACCGCGTCTCTGATACGTCCTCTCCCATTTTCAAATTTTTTTTTAAGGTCAGCTCTACAGTCTAGCCCAGATTCTTGCCTCTTTTGTAATTTAATTAGAAGTCTTTCATGTGGAACTATATGAAAACCTTTCTGAAAGTCCAAAGAAACAGCATCATAGAGATTTCCACAATCTACTTTATCTGTGACATTCTCAAACACCTCAGGGAAGTTTATCTGGTTGGATCCTTCCCTTCTAAACCCATACTGGCTGTTTTTAATTGGCTACTAGTAAATTGCCCATGGCATCGCCCACTGTTAGTTGGTGACTATAAATTTTTCTTTAAAACGGGTTCAGCTGTGACTCAGTGGGTATCTCCCTCGCCTCTGACTCAGAAGGTCGTGGGTTCGAGCCCCACTCCAGAGACTTGAGCCCATAATCCAGGCCGACACTCCCAGTGCCAGTACTGAGGGAGTGCCGCACTGTCGGAGGTGCCGTCTTTCGGATGAGACGTTAAACCGAGACCCCCGTCTGCCCTCTCAGATGGACATAAAAGATCCCACGGCCACTATTGGAAGAAGAGCAGGGGGAGTTCTCCCTGGTGTCCTGGGGCCAACATTTATCCCTCAACCAATGACATTAAAAACAGATGATCTGGTCATTATCTCATTGCTGTTTGTGAGATCTTGCTGTGCGCAAATTGGCTGCTGCGTTTCCTACATTACAACAGTGACTTAACTTCAAAAGTACTTCATTGGCTGTAAAGTGCTTTGGGACGTCCTGAGGTTGTGAAAGGCGCTATATAAATGCAACTCTGTATTTCTTTCCTTGTGTACACCAGATGAGAACGGGGTTGGGAGAATTCGGAACTTTGCTCCACAGCGCAACCCAGTGGCCACAACCCGCAGCTACACCGTGACAGTTGACATAGCAAAACTGAATGGGGAAATGTTGACACAGCCAAATTTGGGGGGCACTGGTAAATCTCAACATAACGCAGAAAAACTGCTGGATCAGAATATTGCAGCGTTTACAAATACCGTCAGAAGGGAGCAATGCAGAGTCTTCACAGAATGAATCTCGATGCCATCGCAAGTGTTTGAATGGGTTGGGGATAGGGGCCGTGCTGGGAGGAGAGAGAGGTAGAGAGGTTTAGGGAGGGAACTCCAGAGCTTAGGGCCCAGGCAGCTGAAGGAACGGCCGCCAATGGTGGAGCGATGGAAATTGGGGATGCACAAGAGGCCAGAATTGGAGGAGCGCTGAGATCTCGGAGGGTTGTAGGGGCTGGAGGAGGTTACGGAGATAGGGAGGGGGGCGAGGGCCATGGAGGGATTTGAAAACAAGGATGAGAATTTTAAAATCGAGGCGTTCCCGGACCGGGAGCCGATGTAGGTCAGCGAGCACAGGGGGTGATGGGGGAACGGGGCTTGGTGTGAGTTAGGATACGGGGGCAGCAGAATTTTGGATGAGCTGAAGGGTGGAAGATGGGAGGCCGGGCCAGGAGACCGGAATTGTGGAATCTGGAGGTAACAGAGGCACAGATGAGGGTTTCAACTGGTAGAGGGAAGTCTTCCGAATTGATCAGGGATTTCTGCATCCCTTTTAAATCCTCCGGGATACTGGGAGGACATCAGGAATTGCTTGTTAGTGTTATCTAGAAAATATTCACTCAATGTTACAATTACTTTTATTTTTAGCTTATAACCATATTCAGGTCCAGTGTCCTGGGTAAATATTTCCCTTGCAACTTGCAAACAACTGTATTTTCCATAACACTCAGCTAGAACACACAAGTAAACTTATTGATACTACAGAAGTAAACCAAACCGGAGACAATCTTAAACTGGAAAGAAAGAAAAAGATTTGCTTTTCTATAGCGCCTTTCACAACCTCAGGACGTCCCAAATCGTTTTACAGCCAAGAAAATACTTTTGAAAGTGTAGTCACTGTTGTAATGTAGTAAATGTGGCAGACAATTTGCCCACAGCAAGATCTGAAAGTCTCACTCCAGAGTCTTGAGCCCCATAATCCAGGCCGACATTCCCAGTGCCAGTACTGAGGGAGTGCCGCACTGTCGGAGGGTCAGTACTGAGGGAGTGCTGCATTGTCGGTGGGTCAGTACTGAAGGAGCGCTGCACTGTCAGAGGGTCAGTACTGAGGGAGCGCTGCACTGTCGGAGGGTCAGTACTGAGGGAGCGCTGCACTGTCGGAGGGTCAGTACTGAGGGAGCGCTGCACTGTCGGAGGGTCAGTACTGAGGGAGCGCTGCACTGTCGGAGGGTCAGTACTGAGGGAGTGCTGCACTGTCGGAGGGTCGGCACTGAGGGAGCGCCGCACTGTCGGAGGGTCAGTACTGAGGGAGCGCTGCACTGTCGGAGGGTCAGTACTGAGGGAGCGCCGCACTGTCGGAGGGTCAGTACTGAGGGAGCACTGCACTGTCGGAGGGTCAGTACTGAGGGAGCGCCGCACTGTCGGAGGGTCAGTACTGAGGGAGCGCTGCACTGTCCGAGAGTCAGTACTGAGGGAGCGCTGCACTGTCGGAGGGTCAGTACTGAGGGAGCGCTGCACTGTCGGAGGGTCAGTACTGAGGGAGCGCTGCACTGTCAGAGAGTCAGTACTGAGGGAGCGCTGCACTGTCGGAGGGTTAGTACTGAGGGAGCGCTGCACTGTCGGAGGGTCAGTACTGAGGGAGCGCTGCACTGTCGGAGGGTCAGCACTGAGGGAGCACCGCACTGTCGGAGGGTCAGCACTGAGGGAGCACCGCACTGTCGGAGGGTCAGTACTGAGGGAGCGCCGCACTGTCGGAGGGTCAGTACTGAGGGAACGCTGCACTGTCGGAGGGTCAGCACTGAGGGAGCGCCGCACTGTCGGAGGGTCAGTACTGAGGGAGCGCCACACTGTCGGAGGGTCAGTACTGAGGGAGTGCCGCACTGTCGGAGGTGCCGACTTTCGGATGAGACATTAAACCGAGGCCCCGTCTGCCCCTCTCGGGTAAAAGATCCCACGGCCACTATTGGAAGAAGAGCAGGGGGGAGTTCTCCCCGGTGTCCTGGGGCCAATATTTATCCCTCAACCAACATCACTAAAAAAACAGACGATCTGCTCATTATCACATTGCTGTTTGTGGGATCTTGCTGTGCGCAAATTGGCTCTATTACAACAGTGTCTACACTTCAAAAGTATTTTATTGGCTGTAAAGAGCTTTGGGACGTCCCGAGGTTGTGAAAGACGCTATAGAGATGCAAGTCTTTCTTTTTTAAAAGTAAAAATGAGTCAATTATAAAGAATTAAACCTCTTGAGGGTGAGGATGCAGCTGAGTTACTTGAATTTCACACCTAGTGTGAATGCTGCATTTTGAATAGATCTTCGGATTATGAATCTCAGTGAATTATGTTTTAATTGGCAGGGAACTTGCAGCTTCGTCCCAATTCCACCCTTGCGTTATTGCTGGGTAAGAGATGCAGGAGGGGAGGGGAGGGGGGGTTACGTGTTATTTCTGGACGGGAGCGCGCCTGGTACGTGCCGGCCGGCGCATCCCGACTCAGCCCCAGGCGGACGAGGCAGGAATCGCAATGCAAGATGCGCCGCTCCCCGCCGAGCCGGTGCTCAGTCCCGGGACCGCCAGCGTGAATTGCGGGACGGGGGGGGGGGGGGGGTGGGGTTTTTTTTTTAGCTCCTGCGAGAAACGGGTGCGGGCAAAATAAAATCAAACCAGACATGAGCTGTGGAGCCGGGTGGTGATTAATATCCAGCGGCAGAAAACAAAAACCAGGCAAGTGTATTGTATCTGTTACATCTTGGAGAGACGTGTGTTTGTCTATATGTGTGTGCTTTTGTGTTTGTGAATTTGAGGGTTTATGTGCGTGTGCTTGTGTTTGTGTATTTGTGTGTTTATTTGGGCATGTGTATTTATTTGAGTGTATCTGTGTGTGTGTTTGTGCATGTATTAATTTGTTTGTGCGTGTTTATTTGTGTGTATGTTTGTGCTTGTGTTTATTTGTGTGTGTGTTTGTGCGTGTGTTTATTTGTGTGTGTGTTTGTGCGTGTGTTTATTTGTATGTGTGTTTATTTGTGTGTGTGTTTGTGTGTGTTTATTTGTGCGTGTTTATTTGTGTGTGTGTTTGTGCGTGTGTGTGTTTGTGTGTGTGTTTATTTGTGTGTGCGTGTTTATTTGTGTGTGCGTGTGATTATTTGTGTGCGTGTGTTTATTTGTGTGTTTATTTGTGTTTATTTGTGTGTTTGTTTGTGTTTATTTGTGTTTGTGTGTTTATTTGTGTTTGTGTGTGTGTTTATTTGTGTGTGCATGTGTTTATTTGTGTGTGTGTATTTGTGCGTGTGTTTGCATATATGTTTATTTTTGTGTGTGTATTTGTGTGTATGTTTATTTGTGTGTGTGTTTGTGCATGTGTTTATTTGTGTGTGTGTATTTGTGCATGTGTTTGCATATATGTTTATTTTTGTGTGTGTATTTGTGTGTATGTTTATTTGTGTGTGTGTTTGTGCATGTGTTTATTTGTGTGTGTGTGTATTTGTGCATGTGTTTGCATATATGTTTATTTGTGTGTGTGTTTATTTGTGCGTGTGTTTGAATATATGTTTATTTGTGTGTGTTTATTTGTGCGTGTGTTTGAATATATGTTTGTGTGTGTCTTAAATCCGTGCCCATCTTTCCCACAACTCCATGTTTGAATCCCTCCGATCAGGTTTCTGCCCCTGCCACAGGACTGAAACAGCCCTTATCAAAGTCACTGTGTGACTGTGACCGTGGTAAACTCTCCCTCCTCATCCTTCTCCCCCTGTCTACAGCCTTTGACCCGGTCGACTCCACCATCCTCCTCCTACGCCTCCCCTCCGTCGTCCCGCTGGGCGGGACTGCCCTCGTCCGGTTCCATCCTTATCTATCCAGTCGTAGCCTGAGAATCTCCTGCAAAGGCTTCTGTGTGTGTCTGTGTGTGTGTGTGTGTGTGTGTGTGGCAGTAATGTTTACCCTCGGAGGGGTTTTTTGCACTGTACAATGTATTTCTACAGGGTGTTATGTGACACTCTGATTTTCTGATGCAGCCAGAGGGGAGACTGAGCTCGGTACTGGGGCTATTGGCCTGTATGATTGGCTAGTGATTTCACAATGGACGTTCCAGAGCCCAGTTAATCGGGAACACAGTCCCTAAATTCAATGGTTTTTGGTGACACAATGGTGGAGTCATGTCAGCTTGACTTAGTGGCTCTTTCTCGCCTCTGAGTCAGAAAGTCGAATCCCACTCCAGAGACTCGAGCCCCATAATGCAGGCCGACACTCCCAGTGCCAGTGCTGAGGGAATGCCGCACTGTCGGAGGTGCCGTCTTTCGGATGAGACGTATCCCCTCAGTGAGGGTCTGCGGGGGAGGTGGGGGGGGGAGTATTGCCGCCCTGGGACGGGAATGGTTATGAGATAAGGCAATAAAGCAGCATTTGTTTCGACTCTCTCATACGACGTCATGTTTGCAGGCAACTTAACTTCTGAGTAAAGACAGTCTAATGAAATAAACTCTTCCCCCCCCCCTCCTCCACCATAATCTTCAGTAAGTGAATGGTTCACCTGGCCTCGGAAATAAACCATTCAGTCTGAAGAGAGAATCCTGAGATCTTACTCTGCCCAGTATAGAACTGAGCCTTGATCCTGGATATAAACTGAATTAAAGAAAAGCCTTTCAGGACCTCCCAAAGCGCCTCACAGCCAGTGAAGTACATTTCTTGGAGTGTAGTCACTGTTGTAATGTAGGAAACGTGGCAGCCAATTTGCGCACAGCAAGATCCCATAAACAGCAATGTGAGAATGACCCAGATCATCTGTTTTTTTAGTGATGTTGGTTGAGGGATAAATATTGGCCCCTGGACACCGGGGAGAACTCCCCCCTGCTCTTCTTCCAATAGTGGCCGTGGGATCTTTTACATCCACCTGAGAGGGGCAGACGGGGCCTCGGTTTAGCGTCTCATCCGAAAGACGGCACCTCCGACAGTGCGGCACTCCCTCAGTACCGGCACTGGGAGTGTCGGCCTGGATTATGGGGCTCAAGTCTCGGGAGTGGGGCTCGAACCCACGACCTCCTGACTCCGAGGCGAGAGGCTGACACCTTTGGGGCCAGTGGCCCTGGATTAGGGGGGGCGAGAAATCAGCCAGGGCTTGTGCAGCGTTCTGATCACGGGGTCAGTGACCCTGCGGGCTGGATCTGCCTGCCCTGGCCATCGGCCGAGTGCAAGATCAGGCTGGACTGCGATGCCTTCTGCTGGTCGAATAGCCTCACCGCCCAGGGCCAGACGGGAAGAACGGGCACGTGGCTGTGGGTTCGGGAGGGCGGGCCAGCAGTCGAGGCCCCAGCGAGAGCCTCCGGGATTGGGCTGGATTCAGGTAGAGGAGGAGGGGTGGGATACACACTATCAAAATTCACAAACACTCATTCTGGTTCTCCGGAGCCAGCAATGGAGGACGGCCTATCCCAGCATGCACGGCAGGAGTGAAAGCCCTCCATTAAAACTACATGGCCACCGGGCTTTCACTGACCCTTGCCCTCCAGTGAGAGATGGCAGAGGAAATGGCCAGAATTACCAGCAGGGCCTGTGGACATGGGAACGGCTACCCTGAGGGTCGGGGATTGAGACGCTGACCTCCGACCGGCCTTTTTTTTTTGCAGACATGGCTCTGATGGCGGCTGTGCTGAGCAGGGGACTTGGCGAGGCGAAGGCCCAAAGCCTGAGGCGCCTCCTGACCGACAGGTGGGCCTCCGTCGCCATGGCGAGGAGCCTGGCTCATTCGACGCAGGTGAGAGGGCGGGGCCACCTGGAGGAGTCAGCGTGTGGGGGAGGGGTCCTCTGGGGAGGGGGATGGGGTATCTGGGGTATCAGCATGGGCTGAAGGGGTAACAGGGGTAGGTTTAGGTGGTGTCAGATTGGGTATATGGAGTATTGGGGTGTGTTTAGAGGGTGTCGGGGTGTGTTTAGGGGGTATCTGGGGTACCAAGGTGTGTTTAGAGGGTATCGGGGTGTGTTTAGGGGGTATCTGGGGTACCAAGGTGTGTTTAGAGGGTATCGGGGTGTGTTTAGGGGGTATCTGGGGTGTGTTTAGGGTGTTGGTGTGGTTTGGGGCAGCTGTGCACGTTTGGGGGGCAGCGGGGCACGCTTACAGGGAGGTTATCGGGGCGTGTACACGGGGTTGTCGGGGCACATTTAGGGGGTATCGGGGCGTGTTTGGGGGTATCGGCACGTTTAGGGGGTATTGGGACGCGTTTAGTGGGGTATCGGGGCGTGTTTGGGGGGTATCGGGGCCGTTTAGGGGGTATCAGCGCGTTTAGGGGGTGTCGGGGCGCATTCAGGGGGGTGTCGGGGCGCATTTAGGGGGTATTGGGGCGCATTAAGCGGGTATTGGGGCGGGTTTAGGGGGTATTGGGGCATATTTAGGGGGGTATTGGGGCATGTTTAGGGGGTATTGGGGCACGTTTAGGGGGTATTGGATGCGTTTAGGGGGGTATTGGATGCGTTTAGGGGGTATTGGGGCATGTTTAGGGGGTATTGGGGCATGTTTAGGGGGGTATTGGGGCACGTTTGGGGGGTATTGGGGCACGTTTGGGGGGTATTGGGGCACTTTTAGGGGGTATTGGATGTGTTTAGGGGGTATTGGGGCACGTTTAGGGGGTATTGGGGCACGTTTAGGGGGGTATTGGGGCACGTTTAGGGGGTATTGGATGCGTTTAGGGGGTATTGGGGCACGTTTAGGGGGTATTGGGGCACGTTTGGGGGGTATTGGGGCACGTTTAGGGGGGTATTGGGGCACGTTTAGGGGGTATTGGATGCGTTTAGGGGGTATTGGGGCACGTTTGGGGGGTATTGGGGCACTTTTAGGGGGTATTGGATGTGTTTAGGGGGTATTGGGGCACGTTTAGGGGGGTATTGGGGCACGTTTAGGGGGTATTGGGGCATGTTTAGGGGGGTATTGGGGCACGTTTGGGGGGTATTGGGGCATGTTTAGGGGGGTATTGGGGCACGTTTGGGGGGTATTGGGGCACGTTTAGGGGGGTATTGGGGCACGTTTGGGGGGTATTGGATGCGTTTAGTGGGTATTGGGGCATGTTTAGGGGGTATTGGGGGCATGTTTAGGGGGGTATTGGGGCATGTTTAGGGGGTATTGGGGGCATGTTTAGGGGGTATTGGGGGCATGTTTAGTGGGTATTGGGGCATGTTTAGCGGGTATTGGGGCATGTTTAGGGGGGTATTGGGGCATGTTTAGGGGGGTATTGGGGCATGTTTAAGGGGTATTGGGGCATGTTTAGGGGGTATTGGGGCACGTTTAGGGGGTATTGGGGCACGTTTAGGGGGTATTGGGGCATGTTTAGGGGGGTATTGGGGCATGTTTAGGGGGTATTGTGGGCATGTTTAGGGGGTATTGGGGCATGTTTAGGGGGGTATTGGGGCATGTTTAGGGGGTATTGGGGGCATGTTTAGGGGGGTATTGGGGCATGTTTAGGGGGTATTGGGGGCATGTTTAGGGGGGTATTGGGGCATGTTTAGGGGGTATTGGGGGCATGTTTAGTGGGTATTGGGGCATGTTTAGTGGGTATTGGGGCATGTTTAGGGGGGTATTGGGGCATGTTTAGGGGGGTATTGGGGCATGTTTAGGGGGTATTGGGGCATGTTTAGGGGGGTATTGGGGCATGTTTAGGGGGTATTGGGGCACGTTTAGGGGGGTATTGGGGCACGTTTAGGGGGTATTGGGGCACGTTTAGGGGGTATTGGGGCACGTTTAGGGGGTATTGGGGCACGTTTAGGGGGTATTGGGGCACGTTTAGGGGGTATTGGGGCACGTTTAGGGGGGTATTGGGGCACGTTTAGGGGTATTGGGGCACGTTTAGGGGGTATTGGGGCACGTTTAGGGGGTATTGGGGCACGTTTAGGGGGTATTGGGCACGTTTAGGGGGTATTGGGGCATGTTTAGGGGGTATTGGGGCACGTCTGGGGGGTATTGGGGCATGTTTAGGGGGGTATTGGGGCATGTTTAGGGGGTATTGGGGCATGTTTAGGGGGTATTGGGGCATGTTTAGGGGGTATTGGGGCATGTTTAGGGGGGTATTGGGGCATGTTTAGGGGGGTATTGGGGCATGTTTAGGGGGTATTGGGGCATGTTTAGGGGGTATTGGGGCATGTTTAGGGGGGTATTGGGGCATGTTTAGGGGGGTATTGGGGCATGTTTAGGGGGTATTGGGGCATGTTTAGTGGGTATTGGGGCATGTTTAGGGGGTATTGGGGCATGTTTAGGGGGGTATTGGGGCATGTTTAGGGGGTATTGGGGCATGTTTAGGGGGTATTGGGGCACGTTTAGGGGGTATTGGGGCATGTTTAGGGGGGTATTGGGGCATGTTTAGGGGGTATTGGGGCATGTTTAGGGGGTATTGGGGGCATGTTTAGGGGGGTATCGGGGCATGTTTAGGGGGTATTGGGGCATGTTTAGGGGGTATTGGGGCATGTTTAGGGGGGTATTGGGGGCATGTTTAGGGGGTATTGGGGCATGTTTAGGGGGTATTGGGGGCATGTTTAGGGGGTATTGGGGCATGTTTAGGGGGTATTGGATGCGTTTAGTGGGTATTGGGGCATGTTTAGTGGGTATTGGGGCATGTTTAGGGGGTATTGGGGGCATGTTTAGGGGGTATTGGGGGCATGTTTAGGGGGGTATCGGGCTACATTCGGTGAATAATAACCCTTCTTTCCGGTGCAGGATCGGCGCAGGTGTCGGCCGAGTGGGGAACGGGAGATCGGGAGCCGATGCCACGTGATGTCTCTGGCGAACAGCCCGCTCCGTGCCCGGGCAGAGATGCCCTCGCCCCCTGGCGGGGCGGGGAGAGGTCCAGCCTCATGCCAAACCGAACCCTTCAGGGATACGCCTGGAATCAACGCACGACTGTTCTCCCGCCCGCGGGTCCTGGCGCTCTTCTGCACCAGCTTCATCCGCCAGAACTCCTCCGCCGTCCGCACCCTGACACCGGAGGATCTACAGAAGGCCAGAGGCACCAAACGGTCCCCCAGTGACCAGGTCCCACGGCAAATGGTAACTCGGGTTAGATACAGAGTAAAGCTCCCTCTACACTGTCCCATCAAACACTCCCAGGGCAGGTACAGGGTTAGATACAGAGTAAAGCTCCCTCTACACTGTCCCATCAAACACTCCCAGGGCAGGTACAGGGTTAGATACAGAGTAAAGCTCCCTCTACACTGTCCCATCAAACACTCCCAGGACAGGTACAGGGTTAGATACAGAGTAAAGCTCCCTCTACACTGTCCCATCAAACACTCCCAGGACAGGTACAGGGTTAGATACAGAGTAAACCTCCCTCTACACTGTCCCATCAAACACTCCCAGGGCAGGTACAGGGTTAGATACAGAGTAAAGCTCCCTCTACACTGTCCCATCAAACACTCCCAGGGCAGGTACAGGGTTCGATACAGAGTAAAGCTCCCTCTACACTGTCCCATCAAACTCTCCCAGGGCAGGTACAGGGTTAGATACAGAGTAAAGCTCCCTCTACACTGTCCCATCAAACACTCCCAGGGCAGGTACAGGGTTCGATACAGAGTAAAGCTCCCTCTACACTGTCCCATCAAACTCTCCCAGGGCAGGTACAGGGTTAGATACAGAGTAAAGCTCCCTCTACACTGTCCCATCAAACACTCCCAGGGCAGGTACAGGGTTAGATACAGAGTAAAGCTCCCTCTACACTGTCCCATCAAACTCTCCCAGGGCAGGTACAGGGTTAGATACAGAGTAAAGCTCCCTCTACACTGTCCCATCAAACACTCCCAGGGCAGGTACAGCACGGGTTAGATGGAGAGGGGATGGGGTACTGGGGTCTGTGATCAGGGTGGGGGTTGGGGGTAGGGTGACCGATTCTGTGGGTTACAGTCTGATCTCTTGTTGTTTCAGCTCAGTGATAAAGCGCGGGAACTGAAAGTACCAGTCACCCGACTCGAACGATTGGCGAATTTTGGCGGTAAGTGCCGACGAATTATTGAGCGGTGAAGTGTGTTTCTCAGTGTTTGTGTGTGCGAGAGTGTGTGTGTGTGTTATCTGTCACTGTCCCTCTGTCTGTCTCTCCCATCACTTTCTGTTTCTGTGTCTGTGTCATTACCTCGGCCCGTCGCTCACCCTCGCCCTCTGCCTGTCGCCCGCTCTCGCCCTCCTCCTGTCGCCCGCCCTCCGCCTCCTTCTGTTGCCTCTCTCGCTTTGTCTTTCTCTCTCTCTCTCTCTCTCTCTCTCTCTGTCTTTCTGGTTTCTCTCTCTCTCTCTCTCTTTGTCTTTCTGGTCTCTTTCTCTTTCTCTCCCTCTCTCTGCCTTTCTGATCTCTCTCTCTCTGCCTTTCTGATCTCTCTCTCTCTCTGTCTTTCTGATCTCTCTCTCTCTCTCTGTCTTTCTAGTTTCTCGCTCTCTTTCTTTCTCTCTCTCTGTCTTTCTGATCTCTCTCTCTCTCTCTGCCTTTCTAATATCTCTCTCTCTCTTTGTCTTTCTGGTCTCTTTCTCTTTCTCTCTCTCTCTCTGTCTTTCTGGTCTCTCTCTCTTTCTCTCTCTCTCTCTGTCTTTCAGATCTCTCTCTCTCTGTCTTTCAGATCTCTCTCTCTCGGTCTTTCTGATCTCTCTCTCTCTCGGTCTTTCTGATCTCTCTCTCTCTCGGTCTTTCTGATCTCTCTCTCTCTCAATCTTTCTGATCTCTCTCTCTCTCGGTCTTTCTGATCTCTCTCTCTCTCGGTCTTTCTGATCTCTCTCTCTCTCGGTCTTTCTGATCTCTCTCTCTGTCTGTCTTTCTGATCTCTCTCTCTCTCTCTGTCTTTCTGATCTCTCTCTCTCTCTCTGTCTTTCTGATCTCTCTCTCCCTGTCTTTCTGATCACTCTCTCCCTGTCTTTCTGATCACTCTCTCTCTCGGTCTTTCTGATCTCTCTCTGTCTTTCTGATCTCTCTCTCGCTCTGTCTTTCTGATCTCTCTCTCTCTCTCTCTCTCTCTCTGTCTTTCTGGTCTCTCTCTCTCTCTCTGTCTTTCTGATCACTCTCTCTCTCGGTCTTTCTGATCTCTCTCTCACTCTGTCTTCCTGGTCTCTCTCTCTCTCTGGCTTTCTGGTCTCTGCAGGTGTGTCCACCTGCAGCTACTGACCGATCGTATCTCGGAGCTGGAGCTGCGGGTGGACTCACTGTGGAGCATCCGCGATGCAGAGAAACTCGTGGATAGCACGTTTAGCGAGTTGGTCACACCGCAGGTAAAGGGTATACAGGCAGGAAGTGAATGGGTGACCACCAGGAAGAGTAAGAGATGCAGGCAGGTAGTGCAGGGGTCCCCTGTGTCCATCCCCCTCTCAAACAGATATGCCACTTTGGATGCTGTTGGGGGGGATGACTTATCAGGGGAAGGCAGCAGCAGCCAACTTCCTGGCACCACGGGTAGCTCTGCTGCACAGGCTGGGAGGAAAAAGAGTGGCAGAGCTATAGTGATAGGGGACTCAATTGTAAGGGGAATAGACAGGCGTTTCTGCGGCCGCAACCGAGACTCCAGGATGGTGTGTTGCCTCCCTGGTGCAAGGATCAAGGATGTCTCGGAGCGGCTACAGAACATTTTGGAGGGGGAGGGCGAACAGCCAGCTGTCGTGGTGCACATAGGCACCAACGATATAGGTAAAAAAGGGGATGAGGTCCTAAAAGCAGAATATAGGGAGTTAGGAGGTAAATTAAAAAATAGGACCTCAAAGGTAGTAATCTCAGGATTGCTGCCAGTGCCACGTGCTAGTCAGAGTAGAAATAGGAGGATATTTCAAATGAATACGTGGCTAGAGGAATGGTGCAAGGGGGAGGGATTCAAATTCCTGGGACACTGGAAACGGTTCTGGGGGAGGTGGGACCAGTACAAACCGGACGGTCTGCACCTGGGCAGGGCCGGGACCGCTGTCCTAGGAGGAGTGTTTGCTAGTGCTGTTGGGGAGGGTTTAAACTAAAGTGGCAGGGGGTTGGGAACCTGAGCAGGGAGAGAGAGGAAAGCGTAACAGGAAGGGACAGAAGGTATGGAGTAATAGGTAAAGTGTTAAAAAAGGAAAAAGCAGGAACTAAGCGTCACAAAACAGATTTGAAAGTTCTTTATCTGAATGCACGTAGCATTCGTAATAAAATGGACGAGTTAACGGCACAAATAACTACGTATGGGTATGATCTTGTGGCCATTACAGAAACATGGCTGCAGGGTGACAACGACTGGGAATTAAATATGCCAGGGTATTTAACAATCAGGAAGGACAGGCAGGAAGGAAGGGGAGGTGGGGTGGCTATGTTAATAAAGGAAGGAATCACTGTAATACAGAGAAATGATATTGGGACAAAGCATCAAGATAATGAAACAGTTTGGGTGGAGATAAGGAATAATAAGGGAAAAAAAACATTAGTGAAGGGAAAAAAAACATTAGTGGGCGTAGTATATAGGCCTCCTAATAGTTGCAACTCTGCTGGAAGAAGTATTAATCAGGAGATAGTCGGGGCATGTAATAAGGGAACAGCCATAATTATGGGGGATTTTAATTATCATATTAACTGGACAAATCAAATTGGGCAGAGCAGCCTTGAGGACGAGTTCATTGAGTGCATCAGGGATGGATTTCTTGAGCAGTATGTAACTGATCCTAAAAGGGGGCAGGCAACCTTGGACCTGGTCCTGTGTAATGAGTCAGGATTAATTAATAATG
Organism: Heptranchias perlo; assembly: GCF_035084215.1. Taxonomy (NCBI): domain Eukaryota; kingdom Metazoa; phylum Chordata; class Chondrichthyes; order Hexanchiformes; family Hexanchidae; genus Heptranchias; species Heptranchias perlo. The sequence goes on along the minus strand of NC_090367.1, from coordinate 8,057,006 downwards.
TCCTAGTTAAGGATCCCCTTGGAACGAGCGACCACAACATGGTTGAATTCCATATCCAATTAGAGGGTGAGAAGGTTGATTCTCAAACAAGCGTACTGAGCTTGAATAAAGGAGACTATGATGGTATGAGAGCGGAATTGATTAAAGTGGACTGGGAAAATAGATTAAAGGGTAAGACGGTACATGAGCAGTGGTGTTCATTTAGGGAGTTATTTTACAACTTTCAAAATAAATATATTCCACTGAGGAAAAAAGGGTGTAAAAGAAATGACAGCCACCCGTGGCTAAGTAAAGAAATCAAGGATAGTATCCGACTAAAAACAAGGACATATAAGGTAGCCAAACTTAGTGGGAGGATAGAAGATTGGGAATTCTTCAAAAGACAGCAAAAAGTAACTAAAGGATTGATTAAGAAAGGGAAGTTAGATTATGAAAAGAAATTAGCAAAAAATATAAAAACAGATAGCAAGAGTTTCTATAGTTATATAAAAAGAAAAAGGGTGGCTAAGGCAAACATAGGTCCCTTAGAGGATGAGACCGGGAAATTAATGGTGGGAAACATGGAGATGGCAAAAATGCTGAACAAATATTTTGTTTCAGTCTTTACAGTAGAGGACACTAAGAATATCCCAACACTGGACAAACAGGGGACTCTCGGGGGGGGGGGAGCTAAATACGATTAAAATCACTCAAGAGATGGTACTCAGTAAAATAATGGGACTCAAGGCGGATAAATCCCCTGGACCTGATGGCTTCCATCCTAGGGTCTTGAGGGAAGTGGCAGTAGGGATTGTGGATGCTTTGGTGATAGTTTTCCAAAATTCCCTGGACTCAGGAGAGGTCCCGGCAGATTGGAAAACTGCTAATGTAACACCGTTATTTAAAAAGGGTAGTAGGCAGAAGGCTGGAAATTATAGGCCAGTTAGCTTAACATCTGTGGTGGGTAAAATTTTGGAGTCTATTATTAAGGAGACAGTAACGGAACATTTAGATAAGCATAATTTAATAGGACAAAGTCAGCATGGCTTTATGAAGGGGAAGTCATGTCTGACAAATTTGCTTGAGTTCTTCGAGGATATAACGTATAGGGTGGATAAAGGGGAACCAGTGGACGTAGTGTATTTAGACTTCCAGAAGGCATTCGACAAGGTGCCACATAAAAGATTATTACTTAAGATAAAAAATCACGGGATTGGGGGTAATATTCTGGCATGGGTGGAGGATTGGTTATCGAACAGGAAGCAGAGAGTTGGGATAAATGGTTCATTTTCGGACTGGCAACCAGTAACCAGTGGTGTTCCACAGGGGTCGGTGCTGGGTCCCCAACTCTTTACAATCTATATTAACGATTTGGAGGAGGGGACCGAGTGCAACATATCAAAATTTGCAGATGATACAAAGATGGGAGGGAAAGTAGAGAGTGAGGAGGACATAAAAAACCTGCAAGGGGATATAGACAGGCTGGGTGAGTGGGCGGAGATTTGGCAGATGCAATATAATATTGGAAAATGTGAGGTTATGCACTTTGGCAGGAAAAATCAGAGAGCAAGTTATTTTCTTAATGGCGAGAGACTGGAAAGTACTGCAGTACAAAGGGATCTGGGGGTCCTAGTGCAAGAAAATCAAAAAGTTGGTATGCAGGTACAGCAGGTGATCAAGAAAGCCAACGGAATGTTGGCTTTTATTGCTAGGGGGATAGAATATAAAAACAAGGAGGTATTGCTGCAGTTATATAAGGTATTGGTGAGACCGCACCTGGAATACTGCATACAGTTTTGGTCTCCATACTTAAGAAAAGACATACTTGCTCTCGAGGCAGTACAAAGAAGGTTCACTCGGTTAATCCCGGGGATGAGGGGGCGGACATATGAGGAGAGGTTGAGTAGATTGGGACTCTACTCATTGGAGTTCAGAAGAATGAGAGGCGATCTTATTGAAACATATAAGATTGTGAAGGGTCTTGATCGGGTGGATGCAGTAAGGATGTTCCCAAAGATGGGTGAAACTAGAACGAGGGGGCATAATCTTAGAATAAGGGGCTGCTCTTTCAAAACTGAGATGAGGAGAAACTTCTTCACTCAGAGGGTGGTAGGTCTGTGGAATTTGCTGCCCCAGGAAGCTGTGGAAGCTACATCATTAAATAAATTTAAAACAGAAATAGACAGTTTCCTAGAAGTAAAGGGAATTAGGGGTTATGGGGAGCGGGCAGGAAATTGGACATGAAGCTGAGTTCGGATCGGTCAATGCCCTGTGGGTGGCGGAGAGGGCCCAGGGGCTATGTGGCCGGGTCCTGCTCCGACTTCTTGTGTTCTTTAGATTTGTGGTTGGGATCAGATCGGCCGTGATCTTATTGAGTGGCGGAGCAGGCTCGAGGGGCCGATTGGCCTACTCCTGCTCAGATTTCTTATGTTCTTATGTTCTCTCTCTCTCTCTCACTGTCTTTCTGATCTCTCTCTCTCTCTCACTGTCTTTCTGATCTCTCTCTCTCTCACTGTCTTTCTGATCTCTCTCTCTCTCACTGTCTTTCTGATCTCTCTCTCTCACTGTCTTTCTGATCTCTCTCTCTATCTCACTGTCTTTCTGATCTCTCTCTCTCTCTCTCTCTGCCTTTCTGATCTCTCTCTCTCTCTGTCTTTCTGATCTCTCTCTCTCTCTCTCTCTCTCTCTCTCTGCCTTTCTGATCTCTCTCTCTCTCTCTCTGTCTTTCTGATCTCTCTCTGTCTTTCTGATCTCTCTCTCTCTGTCTTTCTGATCTCTCTCTCTCTCTCTGTCTTTCTGATTTCTCTCTCTCTGTCTTTCTGATCTCTCTCTCTCTGTCTTTCTGGTCTCTCTCTCTCTCCTTTCTTTCTGGTCTCTCTCTCTCTCTCTGTCTTTCTGGTCTCTCTCTCTGTCTTTCTGGTCTCTCTCTCTCTCTGTCTTTCTGGTCTCTCTCCTCGCTCTGTCTTCCTGGTTTCTCTCTCTCTCTGTCTTTCTGATCTCTTTCTCTCTCTGTCTTTCTGGTCTCTCTTTCTCTCTCTGTCTTACTGGTCTCGCTCTCTTTCTCTCTCTCTGTCTTTCTGGTCTCTCTCTCTTTCTCTCTCTGACTTTCTGGTCTTTCTCTCTCTCTCTTTCTCTCTCTCTGTCTTTCTGGTCTCGCTCTCTTTCTCTCTCTGTCTTTCTGATCTCTCTCTCTCTCTGTCCTTCTGGTTTCTCTCTCTCTCTCTCTCTCTGTCTTTCTGATCTCTCTCTGTCTTTCTGGTCTCTCTCTCACTCTCTCTCTCTGTCTTTCTGGTCTCTCTCCCCACTCTCTCCCTCTCTCTTTCTGTCTTTCTGGTCTCTCTCCCTCTCTGTCTTTCTCCCTCTCTCTGTCTTTCAGGTCTCTCTCTGTCTGTCTTTCTGGTCTCTCTCTCTCTTTCTCTCTCTCTGTCTTTCTGGTCTCTCACTGTCTTTCTGGTCTTGCTCTCTCTCTCTCTGTCTCTGTCTTTCTGGTCTCTCTCGCTCTCTGTCCTTCTGGTCTCTCTCTCTGTCTTTCTGGTCTCTCTCTCTCTGTCTGTCTTTCTGGTCTCTCTCTTTCTCTCTCTCTGTCTTTCTGGTCACTCTCTCTCTGTCTTTCTGATCTCTCTCTCTGTCTTTCTGGTCACGCTCTCTCTGTCTTTCTGGTCTCTCTCTCACTCTCTCCCTCTCTCTTTCTGTCTTTCTGGTCTCTCTCTATTTCTCTCTCTTTCTGTCTTTCCGGTCTCTCTCTTCTCTCTCTCTCTGTCTTTCTGGTCTCTCTCTCTGTCTTTCTGGTCTCTCTCTTTTTCTCTCTCTCTCTGTCTTTCTGGTCTCTCTCTTTTTCTCTCTCTCTCTTTCTGGTCTCTCTCTCTCTGTCTTTCTAGTTTCTCGCTCTCTCTCTCTCTCTCTCTTTCTCTCTGTCTTTCTGGTCTCTCTCTCTCTCTTTCTCTCTCTCTCTGGTCTCTCTCTCTGTCTTTCTGGTCTCTCTCTCTCTGGTCTCTCTCTCTCTGTCTTTATGGTCTCTCTCTCTCTGTCTATCTGGTCTCTCTTTTTCTCTCTCTCTGTCTTTCTGGTCTCTCTCTGTCTTTCTAGTTTCTCGCTCTCTCTCTCTCTCTCTGTCTTTCTGGTCTCTCTCTCTTTTTCTCTCTGTCTTTCTGGTCTCTCTCTTCTCTCTCTGTCTTTCTGGTCTCTCTTTTTCTCTCTCTCTCTCTTTCTGGTCTCTCTCTCTCTGTCTTTCTAGTTTCTCGCTCTCTGTCTTTCTGGTCTCTCTTTTTCTCTCTCTCTCTCTTTCTGGTCTCTCTCTCTCTGTCTTTCTAGTTTCTCGCTCTCTGTCTTTCTGGTCTCTCTCTTTCTCTCTCTTTCTGTCTTTCTGGTCTCTCTCTTCTCTCTCTCTATCTTTCTGGTCTCTCTCCCCCTCTGTCTTTCTCTCTCTTTCTCTCTCTCTGTCTTTCTGGTCTCTCTCTCTCTGTCTTTCTGGTCTCTTTCTTTCTCTCTCTTTCTGTCTTTCTGGTTTCTCTCTCTCTCTGTCTCTCTCTCTCTTACCCTGCCTGTCTCTCTATCTCTGCCATTTTGTCTCTCCCTTTGGCTGTGGGTGTCTTTCTCTCTCTCTCTCTCTCTCTGCCTTTCACACTCTGTCTCTCTTTCTCTGTCCACCTTTGTTTTTCTGTCTCTTTCTCTCTCTCTCTCTCTCTTTCTGCCTTTCACACTCTGTCTCTCTTTCTCTGTCCGCCTTTGTTTTCTGTCTCTTTCTCTCTCTCTCTCTCTCTGCCTTTCACACTCTGTCTCTCTTTCTCTGTCCGCCTTTGTTTTTCTGTCTCTCTCTTTTTCTCTCTCTCTCTCTCTTTGCCAATCTCTCTCTGAGCCCTGCTCACTTTCTCTTTCTCTGTATGTGTCTCTACTAGTACCTTTATCAGTTTATGCTTCTCAGTATCTGTGACCCTGTCTGTCCGCCCCTCCCTCGCTGTCTGCCCGCCCCTCCCTCGCCGTCTGCCCGCCCCTCCCTTGCCGTCTGCCCGCCCCTCCCTCGCCGTCTGCCCGCCCCTCCCTCGCCGTCTGCCCGCCCCTCCCTCGCCGTCTGCCTGCCCCTCCCTCGCCGTCTGCCCGCCCCTCCCTCGCCGTCTGCCCGCCCCTCCCTCGCCGTCTGTCCGTCCGTTTGTCTGTCCCTCCCTCCCTCTCTATCTGTCCCTCCCTCCCTCTGCATCCGTTCCCCCCTCCCTCTGCGTCTGTCCTCCCCTCCCTCTGCGTCCCCCTCTGTCCGTCTGCCTGCGTCCCCCTCTGTCCGTCTGCCTGCGTCCCCCTCTGTCCGTCTGCCTGCGTCCCCCTCTGTCCGTCTGCCTGCGTCCCCCTCTGTCCGTCTGCCTGCGTCCCCCTCTGTCCGTCTGCCTGCGTCCCCCTCTGTCCGTCTGCCTGCGTCCCCCTCTGTCCGTCTGCCTGCGTCCCCCTCTGTCCGTCTGCCTGCGTCCCCCTCTGTCCGTCTGCCTGCGTCCCCCTCTGTCTCTCTTGGTCACATACAGAAGATCTTTTGCAGCGAGAGGCCGAGACCAGTTGAAAGTGTCTCACATTCTCCGAGTGACAGCGCATCATTGCTGCTCTCAGCGCGCTGACCAAGAGCAGGAACGTCACAGGAAAACACGGGAGATGCCTCCCGATCCCAAGTAAACCTCCCAGGCCCCGGGGGAGGGGGGGAACTGAAATGCTTTCTGTTGCATAGAACAACAGAGCAGCTGAGCCTCAGACGCTCAGTGGGCCCCTCTGGGAATTAATCATCCATTGACCTGTTTGTCTTTTGATATAATTGTTCCAGTTTAATTCAGTCGGTCAGGCGCTGGCTAATAATTTTAAAATCACAGATTACTGTGTATGGGAATCGCAGACATAGACCCTTTGTGTCTGCCCCCAGCCCGTGCCCCGCGGGCGGTGCCTGCTCCCCAGCCCGTGCCCCGCGGGCGGTGCCTGCTCCCGACCTGTGCCCATGGGCGGTGCCTGCTCGCAGCCCGTGCCCCGCGGGCGGCGCCTGCTCCCCAGCCCGTGCCCCGCGGGCGGTGCCTGCCCGCAGCCCGTGCCCCGCGGGCGGTGCCTGCCCCCAGCCCGTGCCCCGCGGGCGGTGCCTGCTCCCGACCTGTGCCCATGGGCGGTGCCTGCTCCCCAGCCCGTGCCCCGCGGGCGGTGCCTGCTCCCCAGCCCGTGCCCCGCGGGCGGTGCCTGCTCCCAACCTGTGCCCACGGGCGGTGCCTGCCCGCAGCCCGTGCCCCGCGGGCGGTGCTTGCCCCCAGCCCGTGCCCCGCGGGCGGTGCCTGCTCCCCAGCCCGTGCCCCGCGGGCGGTGCCTGCCCCCAGCCCGTGCCCCGCGGGCGGTGCCTGCCCCCAGCCCGTGCCCCGCGGGCGGTGCCTGCTCCCCAGCTCGTGCCCCGCGGGCGGCTCCTGCCCGCAGCCGGTGCCCCGCGGGCGGCTCCTGCCCGCAGCCCGTGCCTCGCGGGCGGTGCCTGCTCCCCAGCCCGTGCCCCGCGGGCGGTGCCTGCCCCCAGCCCGTGCCCCGCGGGCGGTGCCTGCTCCCCAGCCCGTGCCCCGCGGGCGGTGCCTGCTCCCCAGCCCGTGCCCCGCGGGCGGTGCCTGCTCCCCAGCCCGTGCCCCGCGGGCGGTGCCTGCCCGCAGCCCGTGCCCCGCGGGCAGTGCCTGCTCCTATCCTGCGTATAACCTGTTGCTGTTTTCCCCAGGGCTAGCGATCAGAGTCGGATTCGGGACGCTGGTGGAAGCTACAAGAAAGACGTTCAGAGCAGAGAGCAGGTCCCGGGGTGAGTGCAGTGCGGCCAGGTACATCGTTCTGGGACTCCGCGGGGTTTTAATGGCTATATCCGATGTGCTCGCTGCGTGCAAACACATCTCCATGATTCAGAGCGTCACGTGGGAACATCGAAAAAATTGTTTGGCCCGAAATGGTGCCTGAGTGACACGTCCCACTCGAGGACAGAGATCTCAAGGCGTAGGATGGGTGGGACGAGGCTTCGAGGGTCTGGACCCTCCTCACTCTGTGCAGGGCTGCTCACTGTGTAACAATACAGAGTCACTGTTTATTCAGGGTAAGGGTCACTCACTGTGTAACTGTACAGAGTCCCTGTTTATTCAGGGTGAGGGTCACTCACTGTGTAACTGTACAGAGTCCCTGTTTATTCAGGGTGAGGGTCACTCACTGTGTAACTGTACAGAGTCACTGTTTATTCAGGGTGAGGGTCACTCACTGTGTAACAATAGACAGGCTGGGTGAGTGGGCGGAGATTTGGCAGATGCAATATAATATTGGAAAATGTGAGGTTATGCACTTTGGCAGGAAAAATCAGGGAGCAAGTTATTTTCTTAATGGCGAGAGACTGGAAAGTACTGCAGTACAAAGGGATCTGGGGGTCCTAGTGCAAGAAAATCAAAAAGTTAGTATGCAGGTGCAGCAGGTGATCAAGAAAGCCAACGCAATGTTGGCTTTTATTGCTAGGGGGATAGAATATAAAAACAGGGAGGTATTGCTGCAGTTTTATAAGGTATTGGTGAGACCGCACCTGGAATACTGCATACAGTTTTGGTCTCCATACTTAAGAAAAGACATACTTGCTCTCGAGGCAGTACAAAGAAGGTTCACTCGGTTAATCCCGGGGATGAGGGGGCGGACATATGAGGAGAGGTTGAGTAGATTGGGACTCTACTCATTGGAGTTCAGAAGAATGAGAGGCGATCTAATTGAAACATATAAGATGGGTGAAACTAGAACTAGGGGGCATAATCTTAGAATAAGGGGCTGCTCTTTCAAAACTGAGATGAGGAGAAACTTCTTCACTCAGAGGGTGGTGGGTCTGTGGAATTTGCTGCCCCAGGAAGCTGTGGAAGCTACATCATTAAATAAATTTAAAACAGAAATAGACAGTTTCCTAGAAGTAAAGGGAATTAGGGGTTACGGGGAGCGGGCAGGAAATTGGACATGAAGCTGAGTTCGGATCGGTCAATGCCCTGTGGGTGGCGGAGAGGGCCCAGGGGCTGTGTGGCCGGGTCCTGCTCCGACTTCTTGTGTTCTTTAGATTTGTGGTTGGGATCAGATCAGCCATGATCTTATTGAATGGCGGAGCAGGCTCGAGGGGCCGATTGGCCTACTCCTGCTCCAATTTCTTATGTTCTTATGTTCTTATGTTCTAATACAGAGTCCCTGTTTATTCAGGGTGAGGGTCACTCACTGTGTAACTGTACAGAGTCCCTGTTTATTCAGGGTGAGGGTCACTCACTGTGTAACTGTACAGAGTCCCTGTTTATTCAGGGTGAGGGTCACTCACTGTGTAACAATACAGAGTCCCTGTTTATTCAGGGTGAGGGTCACTCACTGTGTAACTGTACAGAGTCCCTGTTTATTCAGGGTGAGGGTCACTCACTGTGTAACTGTACAGAGTCCCTGTTTATTCAGGGTGAGGGTCACTCACTGTGTAACTGTACAGAGTCCCTATTTATTCAGGGTAAGGGTCACTCACTGTATCACAGAAGCCAGTCTTCAGCCAATTCGATTCACTCCACGTGATATCAAGAAACGGCTGAGTGCACTGGATACAGCAAAGGCTATGGGCCCCGACAACATCCCGGCTGTAGTGCTGAAGACTTGTGCTCCAGAACTAGCTGCGCCTCTAGCCAAACTGTTCCAGTACAGCTACAACATTGGCATCTACCCGACAATGTGGAAAATTGCCCAGGTATGTCCTGTCCACAAAAAGCAGGACAAATCCAATCCAGACAATTACCACCCCATCAGTCTACTCTCAATCATCAGCAAAGTGATGGAAGGTGTCGTCGACAGTGCTATCAAGCGGCACTTACTCACCAATAACCTGCTCACCGATGCTCAGTTTGGGTTCCGCCAGGACCACTCGGCTCCAGACCTCATTACAGCCTTGGTCCAAAGATGGACCAAAGAGCTGAATTCCAGAGTTGAGGTGAGAGTGACTGCCCTTGACATCAAGGCAGCATTTGACCGAGTGTGGCACCAAGGAGCCCAAGTAAAATTGAAGTCAATGGGAATCAGGGGGAAAACTCTCCAGTGGCTGGAGTCATACCTAGCACAAAGGAAGATGGTAGTGGCTGATGGAGGCCAATCATCTCAGCCCCAGGTCATTGCTGCAGGAGTTCCTCAGGGCAGTGTCCTAGGCCCAACCATCTTCAGCTGCTTCATCAATGACCTTCCCTCCATCATAAGGTCAGAAATGGGGATGTTCGCTGATGATTGCACAGTGTTCAGTTCCATTCGCAACCTCTCAGATAATGAAGCAGTCCGAGCCCGCATGCAGCAAGACCTGGACAACATCCAGGCTTGGGCTGATAAGTGGCAAGTAACATTCGCGCCAGATAAGTGCCAGGCAATGACCATCTCCAACAAGAGAGAGTCTAACCACCTCCCCATGACATTCAACGGCATTACCATCGCCGAATCCCCCACCATCAACATCCTGGGGGTCACCATTGACCAGAAACTTAACTGGACCAGCCACATAAATACTGTGGCTACAAGAGCAGGTCGGAGGCTGGGTATTCTGCAGCGAGTGACTCACCTCCTGACTCCCCAAAGCCTTTCCACCATCTACAAGGCACAAGTCAGGAGTGTGATGGAATACTCTCCACTTGCCTGGATGAGTGCAGCTCCAACAACACTCAAGAAGCTCGACACCATCCAGGATAAAGCAGCCCGCTTGATTGGCACCCCATCCACCACCCTAAACATTCACTCCCTTCACCACCGGCGCACCGTGGCTGCAGTGTGTACCATCCACAGGATGCACTGCAGCAACTCGCCAAGGCTTCTTCGACAACACCTCCCAAACCCGCGACCTCTACCACCTAGAAGGACAAGAGCAGCAGGTATATGGGAACAACACCACCTGCACGTTCCCCTCCAAGTCACACACCATCCCGACTTGGAAATATATCGGCCGTTCCTTCATCGTCGCTGGGTCAAAATCCTGGAACTCCCTTCCTAACAGCACTGTGGGAGAACCGTCACCACACGGACTGCAGCGGTTCAAGAAGGCGGCTCACCACCACCTTCTCAAGGGCAATTAGGGATGGGCAATAAATGCCGGCCTCGCCAGCGACGCCCACATCCCATGAACAAATAAATAAAAAACTGCACAGAGTCACTGTTTATTCCGGGTAAGGGTCACAGAGTAAATTCCCGGCCTCACTGACGTGCTGTTGGCTGCTGCTGCGAACCGAACGGCGAAAAGCTCCACATCTCTTGCTTCTCGGCCTGAGGATTTCGTGAACAGCAAAACAGTTCGCCTCCCTCCCACTGCCCCACCCCCCCTCCCCCCCCTGGACTTGACAAAGGGCCCTGCCTTTCCGTGCTCTGGAGCTCAAACTCGCCTTGTTTTCAGGCTTCAAGTCTTGGCCAGGCCCGATTACCGAGGCCAATTTGACACTCGACCCCCAAACAAACGTTACGAGAACCCTGGCCCCTTTTGACCGCCGCTCGTCCTTGGGAACGAGGCAGATTAGCATTCAAAGCCTCTCCGGGCCAGGCCGCAGGTGGGGGGAGCCGGTTGCCACGGCGACGAGCGGCTCCCAAACGCAAATCATCAGCAGGGCACGTGGATGAGAACCCAACTGTTTTTCGAGCCGTCTTGTCTGGAGAGGATGACGTTTGGTTGTGGAATCTAATTGTGGAAGCTTGATGGGATGGGGCCTAGCTTTCTGGCTTCTGACAGGAATGCTAATGAAAATAGGGGGTGGAGAGGGTTTAATTTGGTCCCTTCAGCTCAGAACTAACCGATTTTAATGTATTTCTCCCCCTGCCTTTTGTTTTAAGACCTTGATCTTTCCTCGGTTTCAAAAACCAGGCAGGGTAGTGACGGGCAGAGGCTGCTATGCCTCGCTTGTCTTGACAAGTGAGGCATAGCAGCCTCTGCCCGTCGAACGCTCAAGGACGGGAACCAGGGACTGATTTTGACTCAAACGGGGTCAACAATCAGCCGCTGGCCACTTGCTTAAGATCTCCACTTTGCAGATTAACCTGCGTCTCAGCTCTTAGTCGAAACGATGAGGGCACATGCTCAAACTCAAAAGGAAACAATCTAAGCCAACATCTCTCAATTCTCAAACTAATATCTCATTACACCTTCATCTGAAGCAAATAAATATTTATTTCAAACTGACGCACCAACTAACAACCCGTGAATAAACTCTAACTGTCTTATTCCAGAGTCTGTGTACAGTCACTCTAACCCGGGACTGTGTTATTCCAGGGTCTGTGTGTACAGTCACTCTAACCCGGGACTGTGTTATTCCAGGGTCTGTGTAGAGTCACTCTAACCCGGGACTGTGTTATTCCAGGGTCTGTGTGTACAGTCACTCTAACCCGGGGTTGTGTTATTCCAGGGTCTGTGTAGAGTCACTCTAACCCGGGACGGTGTTATTCCAGGGTCTGTGTGTAGAGTCACTCTAACCCAGGACTGTGTTATTCCAGGGTCTGTGTGTGGAGTCACTCTAACCCAGGACTGTGTTATTCCAGGGTCTGTGTCGAGTCACTCTAACCCGGGACTGTGTTATTCCAGGGTCTGTGTAGAGTCACTCTAACCCGGGACTGTGTTATTCCAGTGTCTGTGTACAGTCACTCTAACCCGGGACTGTGTTATTCCAGGGCCTGTGTACAGTCACTCTAACCCGGGACTGTGTTATTCCAGGGTCTGTGTCGAGTCACTCTAACCCGGGACTGTGTTATTCCAGGGTCTGTGTGTAGAGTCACTCTAACCCGGGACTGTGTTATTCCAGGGTCTGTGTACAGTCACTCTAACCCGGGACGGTGTTATTCCAGGGTCTGTGTAGAGTCATTCTAACCCGGGACTGTGTTATTCCAGGGTCTGTGTGTAGAGTCACTCTAACCCGGGACTGTGTTATTCCAGGGTCTGTGTGTAGAGTCACTCTAACCCGGGACTGTGTTATTCCCGGGTCTGTGTGTAGAGTCACTCTAACCCGGGACTGTGTTATTCCAGGGTCTGTGTGTAGAGTCACTCTAACCCGGGACTGTGTTATTCCAGGGTCTGTGTCGAGTCACTCTAACCCGGGACTGTGTTATTCCAGGGTCTGTGTGTAGAGTCACTCTAACCCGGGACTGTGTTATTCCAGGGTCTGTGTCGAGTCACTCTAACCTGGGACTGTGTTATTCCAGGGTCTGTGTAGAGTCACTCTAACCCTGGACTGTGTTATTCCAGGGTCTGTGTGTAGAGTCCCTCTAACCCGGGACTGTGTTATTCCAGGGTCTGTGTGTAGAGTCACTCTAACCCGGGACTGTGTTATTCCAGGGTCTGTGTAGAGTCACTCTAACCCGGGACTGTGTTATTCCAGGGCCTGTGTACAGTCACTCTAACCCGGGACTGTGTTATTCCAGGGTCTTTGTAGAGTCACTCTAACCCGGGACTGTGTCATTCCAGGGTCTGTGTGTAGAGTCACTCTAACCCGGGACTGTGTTATTCCAGGGTCTGTGTGTAGAGTCACTCTAACCCGGGACTGTGTTATTCCCGGGTCTGTGTGTAGAGTCACTCTAACCCGGGACTGTGTTATTCCAGGGTCTGTGTGTAGAGTCCCTCTAACCCGGGACTGTGTTATTCCAGGGTCTGTGTGTAGAGTCACTCTAACCCGGGACTGTGTTATTCCAGGGTCTGTGTAGAGTCACTCTAACCCGGGACGGTGTTATTCCAGGGTCTGTGTGTAGAGTCACTCTAACCCGGGACTGTGTTATTCCAGGGTCTGTGTGTAGAGTCACTCTAACCCGGGACTGTGTTATTCCAGGGTCTGTGTGTAGAGTCACTCTAACCCGGGACTGTGTTATTCCAGGGTCTGTGTGTAGAGTCACTCTAACCCGGGACTGTGTTATTCCAGGGTCTGTGTGTAGAGTCACTCTAACCCGGGACTGTGTTATTCCAGGGTCTGTGTACAGTCACTCTAACCCGGGACTGTGTTATTCCAGGGTCTGTGTGTACAGTCACTCTAACCCGGGACTGTGTTATTCCAGGGTCTGTGTACAGTCACTCTAACCCGGGACTGTGTTATTCCAGGTGTTCTGCCACTCGATTCCAGTAGCATTCTTTCGGAAGCCAATGCTGGCCGGATTGTGGACACGCTCTGTAAGGTGCGAGGAGCTGCCCTGAAGCTGGGCCAGATGCTCAGTATTCAAGGTAGGGGACCCAGGGCCTCAGGGAGACAGGGTCTGTCCACTCAGGCTCAGGCCTTCAGTGCAGGCTCAGCTATTAAATCAACTGGAAATCTCCAACCAAGTCACAGAATAGTGGGATTATATCCTCTCATTTATAATGGGGTCTAAAGGAGCTCGACTCACTGGGAGACTGGGGTACGGGGAGGGGGGTACAGTGAGACTGGGGTACAGGCGGAATGGCCCAGTGAGACTGGGGTACAGGCGGAGTGGCCCAGTGAGACTGGGGTACAGGCGGAATGGCCCAGTGAGACTGGGGTACAGGGGGGTGGGATACAGTGAGACTGGGGTACAGGCGGAATGGCCCAGTGAGACTGGGGTACAGGCGGAATGGCCCAGTGAGACTGGGGTACAGGCGGAATGGCCCAGTGAGACTGGGGTACAGGGAGGTGGGATACAGTGAGACTGGGGTACAGGCGGAATGGCCCAGTGAGACTGGGGTACAGGCGGAATGGCCCAGTGAGACTGGGGTACAGGCGGAATGGCCCAGTGAGACTGGGGTACAGGGGGAGGGATACAGTGAGACTGGGGTACAGGCGGAATGGCCCAGTGAGACTGGGGTACAGGGGGGAGGGATACAGTGAGACTGGGGTACAGGCGGAATGGCCCAGTGAGACTGGGGTACAGGCGGAATGGCCCAGTGAGACTGGGGTACAGGGGGAGGGATACAGTGAGACTGGGGTACAGGGGGAGTGGTACAGTGAGACTGGGGTACAGGGGGAGTGGTACAGTGAGACTGGGGTACAGGCGGAGTGGTACAGTGAGACTGGGGTACAGGCGGAGTGGTACAGTGAGACTGGGGTACAGGGGGAGTGGTACAGTGAGACTGGGGTACAGGCGGAGTGGTACAGTGAGACTGGGGTACAGGGGGAGTGGTACAGTGATACTGGGGTACAGGGGGAGGGATACAGTGAGACTGGGGTACAGGGGGGAGGGTGGGACAGTGAGACTGGGGTACAGGGAGGAGGGTGGGACAGTGAGACTGGGGTACAGGGGGGAGGGATACAGTGAGACTGGGGTACAGGGGGGAGGGTGGGACTGTGAGACTGGGGTACAGGGGGGAGGGATACAGTGAGACTGGGGTACAGGGGGGAGGGATACAGTGAGACTGGGGTACAGGGGGGAGGGATACAGTGAGACTGGGGTACAGGGGGAGGGTGGGACAGTGAGACTGGGGTACAGGGGGAGGGTGGGACTGTGAGACTGGGGTACAGGGAGGAGGGTGGGACAGTGAGACTGGGGTACAGGGGGAGGGAGACAGTGAGACTGGGGTACAGGGGGGAGGGTGGGACAGTGAGACTGGGGAACAAATTGAGGATAAAGGGGGCTATTTGGGCATGGAATGCTTCACTACGAGGGGCTATAGGGGTAGAGAGTAGAACATTCTTTAAAAGGGAATTGGATAAAGCTTTGTAAAGCTCGAATACAAAAGGATTCGCGGATAGGACCAACGAATGGGACTAGACTAGAGCACTCCTGTTAAAAGAGCCAGCGAGGGTCCAGGCTCAGCGGGCAGCACGGGCCTCCCTCTCTGTGCTGTAACTTTCCACCGTTCTTTATCTCTGCAGCGTTATCTAATCTGTATCATGGCCCCGGTACAAAATCCAACAAACGAGGCAGGGCGTCACCCAGGCAGTCAACTGGTGAGGGGGGAAGGGAGACTATGGGAGCGTCTGCTGCGGCTAGGGGAGCAGGCATTGCCCTCCCGCCCGCCCCCCCCCGCCCATCCATCCATCCCCTGGCGGGGTCCTGGAGGCCTGTGCTGTAGGCCAGGCCTGTTCTGGTTGCTAGGGACGGTCCTGATTCTCGCGCTGCGTTTGTGTGCGTTCCAGGCCTGTGTTTCCTGTGTTCTACCTCCCCTGTTATCAGTAAAGAACAATTAGGTCGCCCATCAGCCGATAACAGAGATTTGTAAACACCTCAGAGCAGAATAACAACAGGGGGAAAGGTCAAGGACACCCTGGAGTAGGAGGAGCCCTGGAGCTAGGCCTCAAACCAACCGTTCTTACTTTTTGTCGATAGAATGGACAGCACAGAAACAGGCCATTCGGCCCAACTGGTCCGTGCTGGCGTTTATGCTCCACACGAGCCTCCTCCCTCCCTACTTCATCTCACCCTATCACCATATCCTTCTATTCCTTTCTCCCTCATGTGTTTATCTAGCTTCCCCTTAAATGCATCTATGCGATAGTCCGGCACGGACTCGATGGGCCGAATGGGCTCCATCCATGCTGTAACCTTTCTATGATTCTATTCCCCTCGACTACTCCTTGTGGGAGCGAGTTCCACATTCTCACCACTCTCTGGGTAAAGAAGTTTCTCCTGAATTCCCTATTGGATTTATTAGTGATTATCTTATATTTATGGCCCTCTAGTTCTGGTCTCCCCCACAAGTGGAAACATCTTCTCTACGTCTACCCGATCGAACCCCTTCATAATCTTAAAGACCTCCATCAGGTCACCCCTCAGTCTTCTCGTTTCTAGAGAAAAGAGCCCCAGCCTGTTCAGCCTTTCATGCTAGTTCTACCCACTTAGTTAGCACAGTAACATAGAATGTTGCAGGCAGGTGGAGGCCATTTGGCCCATCGTGCCTGTGCCGGCTCTCTGAAAGAGCTCTCCAATTAGTCCCACTCCCCCCCTGCCCTTTCCCCGTAGCTCTGCAAATTTTTCCCTTTTCAAGTATTTCTCCAATTCCCCTTTTGAAAGTTATTATTGAATCTGCTTCCACCGCCCTTTCAGGCAGCGCGTTCCAGATCATCACAACTCGCTGCGTAAAAAAAATTCTCCTCATCTCCCCCCCTCTGGTTCTTTTGCCGATTATTTTAAATCTGTGTCCTCTGGTCACCTCCTGCCACTGGAAACAGTTTCTCCTTATTTATTCTATCAAAACCCCTCATGATTTTGAACACCTCGATTAAATCTCCCCTTAACCTTCTCTGCTCTAAGGAGAACAATCCCAGCTTCTCCAGTCTCTCCACATAACTGAAGTCCCTCATCCCTGGTCCCATTCTAGTAAATCTCCTCTGCACCCTCTCCAAGGCCTTGACATCCTTCCTAAAGTGTGGTGCCCAGAATTGGACACAATACTCCAGCTGAGGCCTGACCAGTGATTTATAAAGGTTTAGCATAACTTCCTTCCTTTTGTACTCTGTGCCTCTATTAATAAAGCCCAGGATCCCAGATGCTTTTTTAACAGCCTTCTCAACTTGTCCTGCCACCTTCAAAGATTTGTGTACATACACCCCCAGGTCTCTCTGTTCCTGCACCCCCTTTAAAATTGTACCATTTAGTTTATTTTGCCTCTCCTCATTCTTCCTACCAAAATGTATCACTTCACACTTCTCTGTGTTAAATTTCATCTGCCACGTGTCTGCCCATTTCACCAGTCTGTCTACGTCCTCCCGAAGTCTGTTACTATCCTCCTCATTGTTTACTACATTTCCGAGTTTTGTGTCATCTGCAAACTTTGAAATTCTACCCTCTGCACCCAAGTCCAGGTCGCTAATATATATCAAAAAGAGCAGTGGTCCTAATACTGACCCCTGGGGAACACCACTGTAAACTTCCCTCCAGTCTGAAAAACAACCGTTCACTACTCTCTGCTTTCTGTCTCTTAGCCAATTTTGTATCCACGCTGCCACTGTCCCTTTAATCCCATGGGCTTTAATATCAGAATTTTCTGCTGATCAGTTCCGAATTATCGCTGCCACAATCATTAACCCTTTCAGTCTGAACCTCACCGCATGCCCACAGCATGGGGTATCTGGCACTGGGAGCGTCGGCCTGGATTATGGGGCTCGAGTCTCTGGAGTGGGGCTCGAACCCTCGACCTCCCGACTCAGAGGCGAGAGAGAGAGAGAGAGAGAGAGACACCCGCTGAGCCAGGGCTGACAGCTTTGGGTGAAGGCTGTTGTCCTGTACGCGCCCGTAGGCCGCTGGCTCGCTCCCCCAGGTAGGTGGGGCGGGTGGAGGCCCTGCTTAGCCTGCTCCTGGCCCCAGCGCCCAGTTCGTTGACCTGCCTGCGCTGTGTAAACTGCGGGACTTTGCACAGTCCACCGCCTGGCGACAGAACCTTGGGTTGCCCCCCCACCCCCCCTCCGCCGTTTACCTCCCCTCCCCTCCTGGAGGTGTCGACTCCCGCTGGGAGACGGGTTCCACGGGGGGGCCGGCCGCCCTCAGGAACCTCACCCGAGCGAGAGACTTGACGGCGAGCGGCGGCGGGCTATTCGACTGTGGGAGGCATCACACGAGAGCCCAATTTAGTACCCTGAGGCGCAGTAGCCTTGGCTGACATCCTTTCCCCTCTGCAGCCCCACAAGCTAACTCAGCACAGCCTGGGGGGAGGGGGTGGGTGCGGGAGGCGAGCCTGCGGCCAAACCCTAACCCTAACCCTAATGCAGCGTTCAGGACGACCGTCTCCACACATAGCTGTCAGCCCTGGCTCAGCGGGGGTCTCCCTCGCTCGCGCCTCTGAGTCAGGAGGCCGTGGGTTCGAGCCCCCACTCCAGAGACTCGAGCCCCATAAACCAGGCCGACACTTCCCTGTGCCAGTACCGAGGGAGCGCCGCACTGTCGGAGGGGCCGTCTTTCGGATGAGACGTTAAACCGAGGCCCCGTCTGCCCCTCTCAGGTGGACGTAAAAGATCCCACGGATTGGAAGAAGAGCAGTGGGGGGGAGTTCAACGTCACTAAAAAAAACAGATGATCTGCTCATTATCACATTGCTGTTTGTGAGATCTTGCTGTGCGCAAATTGGCTGCCGCGTTCCCTACATTACAACAGTGACCACACTTCAAACAAAAAAGTGCTCCATTGATTGTAAAGTGCTTTGGGATGTCCCTGAGATTGTCTGAATACAAGTTCAGAGGCTCTGAGGTTGTTAAATGCTCATTTAGTTCTGTTTTAAGGCTTGTACTCCGTGCTATAAGCATCTTGCTCTCTCTATATTCCTCTCTCATTTCCCTCTGGTGCAGATGATGCTTTCATTAACCCGGTCCTGCAGAAGATATTCGAACGGGTGCGTCACGGAGCAGATTTTATGCCGACCAAGCAAATGCTGGTAAGAGAGCGGGGGGTGGTGCTGGAGGGGCCAGCGACAGGGAGTGCGGAGAGGGCTGTGACTTACTCGGGGCGGTTCCCCTCGGTGTCCTTCGAGGGAAGGGCATCGGGAGCAGGGCCCTCAGCCACCCAACCCCCCCGCCCCCCCACCTTTACCAGCGCGCTGGGAACCAGGGGGTGCAGAGCGGCCTGAGAAAGGTCTCAGTGGAGATGATTCCTGGTTTGAAATGGTGCGAGGACCGGCTGGAAGGGGTCTGAGATGGAGTGGCTTTTGGGCAGGGTCAGACCAGTTCCAATTCGAGACCAGAGCGTCCCCGTCTAGCGACCTCGCTCCGGAGACGCCGCAGGATGGCGGGTCCAGTCGACAGTCTGTGACTCACGCGGAGATACATTAATGGGACAGTGTAGAGGGAGCTTTACTCTCTATCGAACCCTGTACCTGCCCCGGGAGTGTTTGATGGGACGGTGTAGAGGGAGCTTTACTCTCGATCGAACCCTGTACCTGCCCTGGGAGTGTTTGATGGGACAGTGTAGAGGGAGCTTTACTCTGTATCTAACCCTGTACCTGTCCTGGGAGTGTTTGATGGGACAGTGTAGAGGGAGCTTTACTCTGTATCTAACCCTGTACCTGTCCTGGGAGTGTTTGATGGGACAGTGTAGAGGGAGCTTTACTCTGTATCTAACCCTGTACCTGTCCTGGGAGTGTTTGATGGGACAGTGTAGAGGGAGCTTTACTCTATCGAACCCTGTACCTGCCCTGGGAGTGTTTGATGGGACAGTGTAGAGGGAGCTATACTCTGTATCTAACCCTGTACCTGCCCTGGGAGTGTTTGATGGGACAGTGTAGAGGGAGCTTTACTCTCTATCGAACCCTGTACCTGCCCTGGGAGTGTTTGATGGGACAGTGTAGAGGGAGCTTTACTCTGTATCTAACGCTGTACCTGCCCTGGGAGTGTTTGATGGGACAGTGTAGAGGGAGCTTTACTCTGTATCTAACCCTGTACCTGCCCTGGGAGTGTTTGATGGGACAGTGTAGAGGGAGCTTTACTCTGTATCTAACCCTGTACCTGCCCTGGGAGTGTTTGATGGGACAGTGTAGAGGGAGCTTTACTCTGTATCTAACCCTGTACCTGCCCTGGGAGTGTTTGATGGGACAGTGTAGAGGGAGCTTTACTCTGTATCTAACCCTGTACCTGCCCTGGGAGTGTTTGATGGGACAGTGTAGAGGGAGCTTTACTCTCTATCGAACCCTGTACCTGCCCCGGGAGTGTTTGATGGGACAGTGTAGAGGGAGCTTTACTCTGTATCTAACCCTGTACCTGCCCTGGGAGTGTTTGATGGGACAGTGTAGAGGGAGCTTTACTCTGTATCTAACCCTGTACCTGCCCTGGGAGTGTTTGATGGGACGGTGTAGAGGGAGCTTTACTCTGTATCTAACCCTGTACCTGCCCTGGGAGTGTTTGATGGGACAGTGTAGAGGGAGCTTTACTCTGTATCTAACCCTGTACCTGCCCTGGGAGTGTTTGATGGGACAGTGTAGAGGGAGCTTCACTCTGTATCTAACCCTGTACCTGCCCTGGGAGTGTTTGATGGGACAGTGTAGAGGGAGCTTTACTCTGTATCTAACCCATGCTGTACCTGCCCTGGGAGTGTTTGATGGGACAGTGTAGAGGGAGCTTTACTCTGTATCTAACCCTGTACCTGCCCTGGGAGTGTTTGATGGGACAGTGTAGAGGGAGCTTTACTCTGTATCTAACCCTGTACCTGCCCTGGGAGTGTTTGATGGGACAGTGTAGAGGGAGCTTCACTCTGTATCTAACCCTGTACCTGCCCTGGGAGTGTTTGATGGGACAGTGTAGAGGGAGCTTTACTCTGTATCTAACCCATGCTGTACCTGCCCTGGGAGTGTTTGATGGGACAGTGTAGAGGGAGCTTTACTCTGTATCTAACCCTGTACCTGCCCTGGGAGTGTTTGATGGGACAGTGTAGAGGGAGCTTTACTCTGTATCTAACCCTGTACCTGCCCTGGGAGTGTTTGATGGGACAGTGTAGAGGGAGCTTTACTCTGTATCTAACCCTGTACCTGCCCTGGGAGTGTTTGATGGGACAGTGTAGAGGGAGCTTTACTCTGTATCTAACCCATGCTGTACCTGCCCTGGGAGTGTTTGATGGGACAGTGTAGAGGGAGCTTTACTCTGTATCTAACCCTGTACCTGCCCTGGGAGTGTTTGATGGGACAGTGTAGAGGGAGCTTTACTCTGTATCTAACCCGTGCTGTACCTGCCCTGGGAGTGTTTGATGGGACAGTGTAGAGGGAGCTTTACTCTGTATCTAACCCATGCTGTACCTGCCCTGGGAGTGTTTGATGGGACAGTGTAGAGGGAGCTTCACTCTGTATCTAACCCTGTACCTGCCCTGGGAGTGTTTGATGGGACAGTGTAGAGGGAGCTTTACTCTGTATCTAACCCTGTACCTGCCCTGGGAGTGTTTGATGGGACAGTGTAGAGGGAGCTTTACTCTGTATCTAACCTGTGCGGTACCTGCCCTGGGAGTGTTTGATGGGACAGTGTAGAGGGAGCTTTACTCTGTATCTAACCCTGTACCTGCCCTGGGAGTGTTTGATGGGACAGTGTAGAGGGAGCTTTACTCTGTATCTAACCCTGTACCTGCCCTGGGAGTGTTTGATGGGACAGTGTAGAGTGAGCTTTACTCTGTATCTAACCCTGTACCTGCCCCGGGAGTGTTTGATGGGACAGTGTAGAGGGAGCTTTACTCTGTATCTAACCCTGTACCTGCCCTGGGAGTGTTTGATGGGACAGTGTAGAGGGAGCTTTACTCTGTATCTAACCCTGTACCTGCCCTGGGAGTGTTTGATGGGACAGTGTAGAGGGAGCTTTACTCTGTATCTAACCCTGTACCTGCCCTGGGAGTGTTTGATGGGACAGTGTAGAGGGAGCTTTACTCTGTATCTAACCCTGTACCTGTCCTGGGAGTGTTTGATGGGACAGTGTAGAGGGAGCTTTACTCTGTATCTATCCCTGCCCTGGGAGTGTTTGACGGGACAGTTTAGGGTGAGTAATGTTTTCTTCCTTTACTCTGGTGACAGAAAGCTCTAAACCGGGAGCTGGGACCAGACTGGCGGGAGAGACTGGAATACTTTGAGGAACGTCCATTCGCTGCGGCTTCCATTGGACAGGTCCACCTGGGGAGGCTGAAGGACGGTCGGGAGGTGGCCATGAAAATCCAGGTGAGGGCCACCTGAGGGATTGGGCAGATCAGTTACTGAAAACAGAGAGGAGCTGACCACATCCCTCTCCCTCACACTGTCACTCAGTAACCCCTCTCCCCCCAGCGCCCTGTGTTACTGACTGTATCACTACTGATGTTAATCCCTCTCCCTCACACTGTCACTCAGTAACCCCTCTCCCCCCAGCGCCCTGTGTTACTGACTGTATCTCTACTGATGTTAATCCAGCTCCCTCACACTGTCACTCAGTAACCCCTCTCCCCCCAGCGCCCTGTGTTACTGACTGTATCCCTACTGATGTTAATCCAGCTCCCTCGCACTGTCACTCAATAACCCATCCCCAAAGCATGATGCGACGCCACGAGTGACACAGGGAGTGACGAGCTGCCTCCTGATCTCTCGCTTTTTCTCACAGTATCCAGGGGTCTCCCGGAGCATCGACAGTGACCTCCGCAACTTGACGACACTACTGAACCTGAGCAACGCTCTCCCTGAAGGTAAAGGTCGCCCCGCCTGACGGGCAGGATCGAGGTATGGTCGTCCCTGGCCTGCGTGACTTAGTACCCCATCGGGCGTCACTGTGCCTCAGTGGGTCTCTCTCTCTCTCGCCTCGGAGTCAGAAGGTGGGGGGTTCGAGCCCCACTCCAGAGACTCGAGCCCCATAATCCAGGCCCGACACTCCCGGTGCCGGTACTGTGGGAGTGCTGCACTGTCGGAGGTGCCGTCTTTCGGATGAGACGTTAAACCG